>NW_006298351.1:994679-1009365 GCF_000327345.1 Myotis davidii
AGCCGGTATTGGGCACACAGTTGTGTGTGCAGTAAAAGCCAGAGTTTAAAAGATCTGTTGCTGGCTGATTAAATGGGGCTGTTAATCTGGGTGAATGCGGGTTATAAAAAGATATTTAGTCCCTGTAACCAAGAAGCCTGGAATCCCATTGAGATGCTTGGGTGGACTATTTATCTATTTGTTGGTTGAATCGATAAGTGATAAGACCCGCAGAATCCACTGCTGAAGCCATTAGGGACCTGAGCAAGGACGCAGGCAGCCAGGTACACTGGGGAGAACACCTGCAGTGGCAGATGTATCTGAGTCTGAACCCTTTCCCTGTGACTTTGCTCTGAGCTGTGGTTTTCCCATCTGTGAAATGAATAGAGCAGGAGTTGCCACTTCAGAGTGTCATTGTGACACGTGAGGAAACCGTTAGAAAAGAGAAGATGCTCATCTAGCAGTAGCCCCACTGCTCTGGCCGGGCAGCTCAGTTGGGTGGAGCATCGTCCCAATGTGCCAGGGTTGTGGGTTCAATCCTCGGTCAGGGCAGGTACAGGAATCAACCAGTGAGTGCCTGACGAGGTGGAGCAACAAACCAATGTTCTTCCCTTCCTTCCTTCCTTCCTTCCTTCCTTCCTTCCTTCCTTTTCCTTCCTTCCTTCCCTCCTTCTCTCTCTCTCTCTCTCTCTCTCTCTCTCTCTCTCTCCAATCAATAAAAAAAGCTTTAAGAATAGTAGCCCCATCTTCCTACCCCTATCTCTACAACCATAAATGTGGTACAAAGTGTACGTAATATTATACTAATGCAAGGGTTACCATTAACAAAGCAGTTGGATGCAGTGGCTACCGGAGAGGAAGTCAGAGTCAGAATACCTGGGTTCAAAGTCGGGTCACCTCACTTCCTGTAAGAAACTTTGAGCAAGTTATTCAACACAAGTGACCAAGTCTCTTTGAGCGGACATCTGTGAAATGGACATAATAGTAGGTCCTTCCTCCTGAAATAGTTGTGAGAATCACTAAATGAGATCTTGTGTATAAAAGCGCTTAGCACGGTGCCAGGCTCTGAGCAAGTGTACAACCAACATCAGCTGACAGTCTTAGTACCAAAGTAACTGCTGTCTCCGCTGTTTGATGTTGTAATGGAAAGATCTGGTCTCAAATCCCAGTTGTCTATTATTCACTGCGTGACCTTGAGCCAACCCCTTCCTGTCTGAGCCGCCGTTTCCTCATCAGTAAAATGGGAATGAAATTAACTCACCCCGTGCAACACTTTCGGAAGGGTTAACTTACGTACAGTGCACGGTTGGCGTGTAGAAGGCACTTGGCAAGAGTCTGCAAACCGATCTGTCTGATTTAAACAACCCATCATAGTGCTCTGAGCCTCACTGTCCTCCATGTGAGATGGGGACATTACCTGTGCCCCAAGGGTGGCAGTGGGGAAGGACACACAACTTCAGGAAGCACTAGGACAAGGCTGGGACAGTCAGCGCGGCAGCACAACCCTCCCCTCCTGACAGCTGGATGTAAACGGTAGAGTCGTCACCCCAATTAACTCTCACACTTCCAGGTCCCAGTTCACTGCCCCAGCGCCTGGTAGAATTATGAACCTTTTATAAAAATGCTGTCGTATATGAAGGATGAAACAGCCCGAGCCTGTGCCTCGGCGTTTTGTGTAGGGTGGGTGGTGGGGAAAGAGAGACCCATTAAGTCAAATTTACACTGGACCTCCAGGCGGGCAGTAGCCCTGCCCCCTGCTTTATGTCTCAGAAACTGACCCTGCCCACTGCCCATGAAAAGATAGAGAATCCTGCCACACGGGCAGAATCATCTGGCCTGGATTCCAAATTCTTGTCTGAGAGGGACTTGGGGAACCAAAAGAGAGGGGAAGTTTCAGCACTGTGGGCTGAGCCCATAAAAGGAGCCCCTGCTCCCTGCCTAATCTTTCCACTGTCCCAGCCCACAGGTTACCCAGGCCCATGTCCACACCAGGGCCCAACCCAGGGCCTCCACTCCCCCCACCCCCGGGATGCCCTCCCCTCCCTCTTCTCTGCATCCCCACCCTGTTCCCTTGAGCCACCCAATCTTGGTTGAACATGGCAAACCAAATTTATTTCTTTTGAACTTTTCACATATGTTATTTCTTCTATGCCTCGCAGCCATGCTGTGATACAGGTAGAATTAGTCTCATTTTAACAATGGAGACTCAAGTTTTCCAGGTGATCACCTGGGTGGCTGTATGAGTAATTCCCCTTCAGCCACAGCATGGCTATTCCATTTACACCACTTCCTTCTCCTTTGAGTTCAGTTTGCATTTATAAGACAATCCCTATCGTGGGTGTAATCTTTGACTATACCCAAGCCAGAATCACTCTCCAGTGGTTTGATCAGTGAAGAGTAAGGATCATGTCTTTGTCCATCACACAGCCAGATGGGCATTGGTCATCTCACTTGTAGCTGTGTTGGTCTGGTCAGCCTGTTTTCCCTTTTTCCAGGAATTTTTCTCTCTCACTTGAGTCGTACAGTTGGCGCTAGGGAATGTCATTCCTAATACCTGGCAAGTCTTATCAAGGAGGATGCAAGACAATTCAGAGTTTAATTATTTGATTGGAAACTGCATGTGGAATCTACCCATGGAACAGAGACTGGGAGAACTCACCCATCGGCGCCCTCTCCTCATTCTTGGGGCTCACTGACAAACCCATTCCCCAGCTTCCTTTGCACCTTGATGGGGCCATGTGACTATTTCTCGACCATAGAATGTGAACAGAAGTGATGTGTGCATTCCCATACGGCCACATAGTAAATAGTGTGTCTTCACCATCACCCATTTCCCTAGGTGAATGGAGAGAACTCCATGGACCTAAAGAAGAGCAGAACCACAAATGGGAGAGACCCTGCGTCCCTGAATGACCCTGTGGAACAGAGCTCCTCCCATTCCATATGCAGCACAAACAAGAAATAATGTTTAATTCGGTGTTAAGCCACTGAAATGTTGGGGTTGTTTCAACAGAGTTAGCCCGCCCAGACCAATAAAATATGCACACACACAAAGGTCTAGCTCTCTGATTCTTACAGAGAGGAGTACCCAACAGATATGTTAGGGCCACATGTCAGAAGGCCTCGTTTGCTAATGTTAGTGTTCATAAAGCCAATAAAGAATTTCAAGGAGAAGGAGTGGTTGTTAGAAGGAAGGAAAGGAAGGAAATGAGTTAAACTAGTAACTGTCACATATTGAGTACTCTATGTCCTGGGTCCTACATGCCAGCCTATCAGCATCATCTCATCCCACCCTCCCAACACCACATTCCCCCTTTTACAGATGAGCAAACTGACTCCCGTGTCACACAGCAGGTAACCAGCAGAACCACACCTGCCAGGAGTCACACCCATACCTGCCCTGCTCCAAAGCCTGAGCCCTTTCATTAAACCACAAGACTTATTAGGATTAGCTTAGCCCATGTATTCTTATAACGTTTTTGTTAACCGTGACTATATATTCTTTTGAGAATAGTAAAAAGGAAAAAAAAACATACTTGTACACACACCAAAAATAAATAAATGTGTAAAAAGCTAATCTGGCCACAGAAGGGAACCAGAATCCAAGAACCCGGTCACCCGGGGCTTGTCCTCTTATGTGAATCCTTTGAAGAAAAAGCTCGCCTGCCCCAGTAAGTGATGGCTCAGCTGAGGAAAAATGACAGAAGCTTTTATTGAGATTTCCAATCACCCCAGGAAAATATAGCCTGGTAATTGCCCATTTGTAAGCAGTATGTGTGTAAACTCTGATTTCCTCCACGTGTTAACCAGGTTGGGTTTGGATAGCCAAGTTGACTTTCTTGCTCTGTGTTAGGCAAGGAGCCCTCCCTTCTGCTCCCCGCAGACTCGTTCTCAGCCCCCAACCTCCACCCCCTGGTGCTGCTCTGCCTCTGTTTACAATTTCCTGGTCTGCAATTTCTTAATGATGTTTTAACGAGGTGCCAGTTACATGAGCAAATTGAAAAGAGGCGACATTGAGAGATTGCTACCTGGTGGTAAATTTATTAAAATCAAGGCGGTTTTAATAACTTCCTTGTATATGCATCCGCCTTCATGTCTGTAATATTAGTCTTGGTTGTTATTGTTTTTTAAACCTTTTTTTAAAAAAAATGGATTTTTATTGATTTCATAGAGGAAGGGAGAGGGAGAGGGAGGCAGAAACAGCAATGATGAGAGAGAATCATTGATCGGCTGCCTCCTGCATGCCCCCCACTGGGGATGGAGCCCACAACCACTAAGCCATGCTGGCCAGGCTCTTCTTTTTCAAGAGTGTCACTCCTCACCCTAGCCTCCCCCATTCATATCATGACTCCAACCACTGTTGTCTGTCCACAGCATCTACATCAGTCTCTCTTGAGCACTGGACTTGACACTCCAGCCACCCACCAGCATTCCCATTGGGTGACATACCAGGTCCTCACAAACACAGAGTCCTGTCCAAACTCCCCCTTGGTCCTGAGTTTGGCACAAGAAGATGTTCTCTCTCCTCTCTCGTAGAAGCAGGCTGCCTCCAGGAACAAGGTGCCTCCCTCTCTGCCAGGCGGAAAGGGCTTCCCGAGGCTGAGGTGCGGTATGAAGGAGCACACTGGCCCCAGATGCAAGCCACGTTGTTCAGCGCCAGCTTTCACAGCAACCGAAGTGCTATTTTTGTTTCTCTACTGCTTTCCTCTTGCTTTATTTCCCCATTGGTTCCAAACTCAGGCAGATGGAAAGGTGCTACTGATGGAGCCTCCTCGCACCCCCAATAGCTGGCAGTCACCCCAGATTCTCCCTCTCCTCCCATAGAACTGAGTCCCCGTGAGTTGAATGTGGAGTCAGATGCCTTTGAGTCAAGTCTCAGGATTGCCAATTTCTATCTCTTTAATCTTGGAGAAGTCACTTCTCCTCTGGGAGCCTCAGTTTAATCATCTATAGAATGGGATTGTATTACCTACCTGGCCAGGTCCTGCTATCCATTGATCGAGACACAGGAGGTGAAAACATGGTACAAACTAATTTCATACCAGTACTTAAGCATTTTTTTTAATAAACTAATTTTCTACAATGTGAGACAAGCATTTTATAAACTAATTTTCTACAATGTGAGACTTAAGGCTCTGCCTCCTTCTCTGGGGCCTTCTAGACCAACTCACATTTCCTGTTGATGCGTTAGGTTCCGAAATCTTAATGTGAGCTTAAACATCCAAACTCATGTTGCTAAAGAACTTATTACACACACACACACACACACACACACACACACACACACACACCCATCATCCTCTCTAATTTGAATCATGGGGAAAGCATGAAGAGAATCAATTTTTATATGAAAATTGCCTTTGCAATTGCGGCAGCTTGGTTCACAATCAGGAGTCTCTACTGATGCCGCCGCCTTCCCTTTGGGTACTTGATTTGGTGCCGCTCTGTGTACAGGCTGCATATATTTGTTTTTTATGGTATTTTTTTATGTTTGCAAACAGCATTCTTTAACCTGAAATATCTTTCCGTTTAAATGCCAGCCGTTAAATATACAAAATAGCCAATCAATTTTTTTCCCCGTGCATAGAATGAGTCAATTCTTGCTGTTGTGTGAACGCCAAGAGCAGTCGGAAAGAAATCAAAGAAATAAAGAGACTGTGATCCGGGGCGGGGTAGCCTTCAAGAACATCTCCAGTGCAGCCCCTCACTTTACAGATGGGAAACTGAGGCCCAGAGAGAAAGGTGCTGACCAAAGACCCCACAGCCAGTGAGAGGCAGAGCCTGGGCGAAAAGCCTGGACTCCTGCCTCCCCCTCTGTGCCCATCTGCGAGGCCCACTACTTCCCCCAGAGACATGAGAACTACCAGAATTTGGCCAGAAAGACCACGGGACTTATCAAAAATGCAGAGGCAGAAACAGGAGGCTCTGAGCAGACAGCCACAATGCCTGTGGGACCGGGCACCCACAAAGCTGCGTCTTTGTTTTATTTTGACACAATTTTCAGGCAATCGATATTCCTGTATTTAAGAGAAACAGAAAGTCAACCTTTTCTTTATCTATGGTTTTGGATTATTTTAATGTTATATTTTTAGTATTTTTTTTATTGATTTCAGAGAGTAAGAGAGAGGGAGAGATAGAAACTTCAATGATGAGTGAGAATCATTGATCGGCTGCCTCCCACACACCCCACACTGGGGATCGAGCCCGCAACACAGGCCTGTGCCCTGACCGGGAATCGATCTCTGATCTCCTGGTTCATAGGTGGACACTCAACTATTGAGCTACGCCTGCCGGGGTGGATTATTTGTACCTTTGCTTCCCATCCCATGAAGCTCATAGAGCATGGTCTTTGGGTTCAGACAGACACAGCTCTAGGACCCTGAGTGAGGGGCTTCATGTCTCTGAATCTCGGGGTCCCTGTCTTGAAAATAAGGATAATCATACCTCTTTCAGAAGGTGGCTTTAAGAATTAAGAAGTGCCTCACTTAGTAAGCCGACCAAAATAAGGGCTCAATATATGTTGGCCGCCCTTTCTGACTGACTCCAATTTATAAAATTTGGCAAAGGGATAGCTTATGCGCTGTGAAGCACTAAGACACAAAGAAAGCCAATGGCAGGGTGAGGGCAAGGGCTCCCTGCAACCATGATGCTGGCTACGGACCACCTCCCATGATATCCTGTGACTGCTTCCCCTTCCCCTTTCTTGATTTAAAAAAAAAAATTTAATTTCATTTATTGGTCAACTTTTCCCATGAGAACACATCTTTAATCTAATCATGTAAATCCATGGGAAAATCTAATTCACTTTAGAGAAATGCGCTTCACGGCTAGCCTTCTGGGAAGGCCTCTGTGCCTTAAAGTGTATCTGCAGCAAGTGACGCGTGTCTTTCTCACAGTTACAAAGGGAGATAAATGAATCTCCGGCTAATTTTAGGAAATAGAGGGTTGATTAAATAAATGGTAGCTCTCGTGATCCAAATGATCTGTCATTTTCAAACATCTCAGGCACCAATTTTAAAGCTAAAATTTTAGCTTTCCAAAAGTGTAGATTCCATGTGCGTATTTAATAGTCAATTTGCCTGATTATCACTTGGTTAGTTCCAAACATATCTGATTTTTCTGGTGCCTGCTCCAAAGTCTGTCTGGCTTTGGACTGTGAAGTGTGCCCTCAGCAAGGAAAGGACTGCTCACTTCCAGCCCTGAGTGGTTTGCTCTTCAGACGGGCAACACTCTTGATGCTGTAGTCTCTTCTCAGGGAGCCACCGCCTCCCCAGCGTGGATTTATTGTGCGGGTCAATTAAGAAATTGAATGTGAAAGGGTCTAGTCACCTGTGCATACTGTTCTTACGTAAACCCAACAGTGATGGACGAGCAAATAAAAGACTAAGTCCATCCATAAACCTCCGTGCCAGACGCTCTACAAGTGGAGAAACAGGCCTCATTCTAAGGTTCACCCTTAGGTGTAAGGAGCTCATCATCATCTACAGATGGGGAAATAGACAGATGCTTAAACCCCGGCATGACATGCGCTCCAATAGGAGGAGCCCAGAGGAGGTGCCCTTAACCCACTCTTGCAATCAAGAAAGGCTTCTTGGAGGAGGTAAGCTTTAAATGAAAAGTGGGAATTAACCAGCCAGAGGAGAGGGAGAGTTGTCATTCATCAATAACATGCAACATATTTGATCAGATGCTACATGTATTACACATTTTTCCCCAAAGAAAGCCAGGGAAGCAATACAAACACTTCTTTCACGGTGTCAGTCTGAGTCCCATCAGGAAAATGGACCCTCTGTAAGTATAACAGAAACAACATGTTTTGTACGGGGATTAGGATTTACACACACGCCAGAGCTGGGGGAGTGGCATATAGGAGGAGGAGGATCAGAGAAGCGGTCACTAACATGTCAGCCCCGAACGCTGGAACCGGTGGAGAAGCCCGAGCTCACCGGGAAGTCTAAGATGCCACTCAGATGACATTCAGTCACCAACGTGGGAACTCGAGGAGCGGTGCCGAGAGCCACCACGAGAACATGGCCCCTGCTTTGCTTCACCGTCCAAAGCGCCCGCCAGTTCCTCTCATTGGAAAGCGGCCGAGAAAGGGCTCCTGGGAAACAACGTCCCCGCCAGTGGATGGGGATGGCAGTGGTGCCAAGTTGACAACAAACAGTCCTACACGCTGCTGCCGAGGTGGCATCAGTCACATAATCACAGGAATGTGTATACCAACGGGGGAGCGGGGGGGTGCTGAGCCACCTGGTGGGCCAAAGCTTCCCCTGGGAACGCACACCTGAGCTGTGGTCGGACGGGAGGGACGAGGACATCAATGCACCCTAAACACGATGGCGCATTTCTCTCTTACGTGGACCCACCGCCACAGGTGGCCCTTCTTCCTTCCGCCACGGTTTAGGAAAGATGTGTCCAGGTCTCCCCAACAGCCCAAGGAAGGTTTATTGCTCTGTGGACAAAGGGCTAACCCAGCTTTAAAAAATTCCGACCTCCGGAGTCATAAATAGAAGCCCCGAGCCAAGCCAGGCCCGAGGTCAGATGTACACCTGGACCTTCTGGTCCAGGGCTCTGAGCTGACCTGGCCCCGGGCCCCTCCCCTTCCGGCGCTGCAGCAAGTGGATGAAAAATGGTATCATTAAACTCTTTGATGTTCTCCTGTCTAATTGAACCTGCAAAATTTCCTAAGGTTCTCCAACCTCCAAAAATTCAATTTTCCATGTAATGCATGGTGACGTGTCAATAAATCATGCTGTAAAATAAATGCGCGGATTCTTTTGTGCAGGAGCAAGTGAGGAATAAACCTTTCGTAATTGATAAATAATGTCATTGGAATCAATAGCTGGCAGAGGAGTTGGAGGAGTAAGCCTGAATCATATATGAGTGCTCCGGGGTGATCAATGCCTTTGAAACAGCCCGGGCTCAGGAGCCAAGTGTATAAATTACTGCCTTAATATTACAGCAGGGCCCAGAGTTTAAAAGATGGGTGCGTTCCTAATCGCTTGGGAGATGGGAAGATGGGTCTGGGGTGTGTGGCGGGAGCAGGGGTGTGAGTTCCCTGGTGGGTGCTCCTTGGAGAGCTCGTGGGGTCCCTGCAGATGGGCTTCCATAGAGATGAGGAGCAGATTGTGCAATCTGGCACTTGGGAAGGAGACGGGCGATTCCGGCTCTGGCCAGTCCTGCCGGCAGCCCATATTGGCAGCAAAGAGAAGGAATCTGCTCCGGAAGCCACGGACGCTGCTTCGAACAATAGCTTAGCTGTTCCCAGACGCCTCGATGATGCAGAGGGTGGGCACTGACATACAGGATGAAGCAACCTGGGATTCGCTGAGTCAGGCTCTGAGGGGGAGCTGCAGACCCTGCTGGACCAAAGAGGATGCTGTGCAGTGGGCAGGAATCAGACTCCTCAGCAACGACCCCCCACCCCCACGAGCTGTGTGATTCTAAGCAAACGCCCTACCTTTCTGTGCTCCGTCTTCTGTGCAAAGTGGGATAATAATTCCAACCTCACTGCCTCGTAAGGATGAAATGGAATTATGTAACTCTCTGAGCTCAGTGTCTGTCCCTACTTAACTTGGAGCAATAGCGCTTTAGTGATTATATACGGTTTCGGGCACTATACAGGCACGTTCCCTGTATTATCTTATTTAATCCTCACAATGACCCCATGAAGTAGTCACTGTTATCACCCCCACTTCACGGGGGAGGAAACTGAGGCCCAGAGAAGGCAAATGCCTTGCCCAGATCACACTGCTCTAAGCAGTGAGCCAAGATCTGAGGACAGGTAACACATCCAGGGCTGTGCACTTCACGTGGATAACTGCACTAACGGCCTCGCTCTGATCCTGAGGTAGGGGCTGTGACTGTTGTTCCCATTATACAGATGAAGAAACTGAGGCTTAAGAGTCCAGGCTCAGGCAGTAAATCCAGGGCAGGGTCGGGATCTGACGTTGGATGTTTCTGACTTTGGATCCTACACTCTTAACCTCTGGGTGACCTCTGCCTCCTTAGGAACTGTGAGCCCCTGCAGAGCAGGGAGCATGCTTTGTCACCCTTACGTACACAGTTCCTAGAAGGGCCTGGAAGAGTTCTCAGCACCAAGGAGCAACTCAGGAAACACCCAACAATTTGGTAAAGGAGAGGGAGGAGCTGAAGGAGTCAGGGTAGCCCTTGCCTGGGGCCACGGGATGACTTTGGAGACATTAACTATTAACTGAGATAACCATTAGCCAAGATAGGGGGTTGGGGGAGAGAAGGCAGAGAGAAAGTGGCTCAGAGTTAGCCTGGCCAGCTAACATCCAAGGGCAGGCGTCCAGCTGGCAGTTGGATCTACGCATCTGAAGTGTCCGTGGGAGCACTGGGCTGGAGCCGCGGGCAGGAGCCTCCGATACGTGGGCAGCGGTCCAGCCAAGAGCGTGGCCTCTCTCCCAGAGAGAGGGCGTGGAGGACCCACAGTTACGCCCATAAACCTGAGCTGAGTTTCCGATGATCAGCCTTACTCCTTAGCCTTTTGTTCTGTTTGTTTCACATTCCTCCTCCCGGGCTCATTGCCCTCTTTGCTCTTTCTGCCCGTTTTGAAAGATGATTGGCTTCCTGGGCGAAGAGCCTATTTTGTGTGTGTAATTTTAAGGTCCTGCACCATCCCAAACACTTACCCACATATGGGCAATATGTAGATACAGGGACCCAGAATATTAATGCACACCCCGCCCCCCTCCGCCCCATCCTAATGTACATGCCACTGGCTTGTTAGAACGGCGGTGAAATGGGCGCGCACCTGGGTGGAAGCAAAGGCGTGGCCGCCTGGACTCCCTGGCAGCTGCCATAAACACCACTAAGAGGGAGCAGAAGTGTGTTTGACTGGGAGAGTGATTCTTGTTTCCTTTTCATTATTCTTAATAAAAGGAGATGGTGCCGAAAAATTGTGTTTCCTGGGTTATTTTCCCCAGGAGATCTTTGATAAAACACCGAATACATAACAGACCATGTTGCAGGCAAATGCCTCATTAAGGGAATACAGTTAGAAAGAAATAGTAACCAAAATGAACAGTTATTTTCTTTATTTTCCTTTTTCACCCCCTGTAAAATGGAGAAATTGGATGCGATATGGATTTAGTAACAGCCCTCAAATAATACTGCGGGAACATGATGCTCGCACACGGAGATGGAGGGTCTTTAAATGCTGCTCTGCAAAAAGGTGGCTGTCTGGGAAGCACATTGCAAGCGCCAGGGAAAAAAGGCGTCTGTCTCCCAGAGTCATCTTCCCATTGTATGGCCTGAGTCATAGTATGGCCTGGCTTTAAGCTTCCTTGTCTCTCTCCTCTTCTCTCTACATCTTCCCCTGGATGATCCCAAACTCTCTCAACATGTGAGCTAGTGACCTCGAATCTCCACCTCGAACTCCCTCTCCAGAGCTTGGGGCCCCATGTGTCCAAGAGCTTCCTAGCCGTCTCCTTCCAGCTGCCCCCCAGCCCTCAAAGTCACCATGGCCCGCTTCGAGCTCAGCATGTTCCCCCAGGCCCCTGCTTTTCTGGGATCCCATCTTGGTGGAAGGCATCACTACCCACCCAATTGCACAGACCAGAAAAACCCTGGAATCATACTGGACCCCACAGCCAACCGTTGCCATGTCCTGGAGACCCAACCGCCCAACTCTATTGAATGCTTCCCTTTAACTCTAACTCCACTGCCACCACCTGGTCCTGGTGCCATCTTCTTTCTCTGGAGCCACCACGCCAGCCTGCTCCCTGAGCTCCTGCTCCACTGCAGCCTCCATAGAAGTCTCTGGATGATTTTCCAGAACTCTGTTACCGACTGTTTAGTGCAGCAGTTCTCAACTTGTGGGTCGCGACCCCTTTGGGGATCAAATGACCCTTTCACAGGGGTCACCTAAGACCATCGGAAAACACATATATAATTACATATTGTTTTTGTGATTAATCACTATGCTTTAATTATGTTCAATTGGTAACAATGAAATTGGGGGTCACCACAACATGAGGAACTGTATTAAAGGGTCGTGGCATTAGGAAGGTTGAGAACTGTAATGGCTTCAAATTGTCCCCTAGACCATGTCCCAGCCACTGGTTCCCCAGGACCAGAACAGCATTACCTCTCCACTGGCATCTCATCAACCTCTCCCTTTGTTCCTCCTCCAGTTATCTGAACTGTTGTTAGTTCCCCAAATGTCCCATGACATCCCTCACCCTTGCACCTTTGCACATGCTGTTCCTCCGCTGTTCTAGGTCCCTGTTGCCAACTCCCTTTCTCTGCTGGCTTTGACTAGCCCTCACTCCTCCCTCATGAGGTTGAAGTGCCACCTCCTACAGGAAGCCTTCCAGGCTTTTGTGTGCACCCAGAGCCCCTTTGTCATGACAGCTCCCACTGTGCTAGGTTACTTTCTACTCTGTTTCTTCCAAAGACTGGGACCTCCTTGAGGGCAGGGATTGTCTCTTGTTGACATCCTTGTCCCCAGAAAACAACATAGTAACTGCTGCAGATAAGGGATTCGGTTGTTGAATGGTTGGGAGTAATTAACCAACCACAGGGAGCAGTACCAGCCTGCAACGGCAAGGACAAGCTCGGCCTTCTGTGTCTGCTGAAATGTCTAAGCAACGTGAGCGTGCAGCCTGGCAAGAGGAAGAAAGTAGATATGATGACCCTCGAAGTTCCTGGCTAAGCCGAGAATCTGGACCTCTGCGCTTCACAACGAACAAGAGGGCGATCCGGCGCTTCCAGCCACAGCAGAGGGGGGTTGACAGGGCTTCAGATGCTCGCTATAGAAGCAAGAACATCGATTTTCGAAGCTCAACAAACCTGGGTTCAAATTCTGCAGCAGTTTTTAGCGCCTCCTCTCTGAGGCTCAGCTGGAAGGGAAATATGCTGAACCCTGACTTTCTGGGGGGATTGTGAAGACTAGACATAAGCATTACAATTTAGCAGGGGACCGATATGTGGTAAGTGGTAAACAACAGCTTAGCATTCTGTTCTTTTTCTAAGAATTAAAATGCGTGTGATTGCATCAAATCAAAGGCCTTCATGGTGTCTATGGGAAACTATCATTAATCCCATTTTACAGATCCGGAGACTGAGGATCAGAGACTTGTCCAAGGTCACACAGCTATAAAGTGAGCTGGGATTCAAACCCAGACCTGTTTGGCCCAAGTATCAGTGACTTCATTAACCACCCACAGGGCCCAGGTTGCCTCTCTCCTATGATTTGAATACAGAGGAGGATTCTGGGCAAAAGGGAGCGAAAGTCAAGCTCAGTGAAGACTTGTCAGATGGGCCACTTCCTCAGGGGCACCGAGTGACCTGTCTGACCAAGTCAGTCCCTCCCTTCCTTTCGCCACATGTCAGCCCCCTCTCCCTCACCTGTTACTGAGAAACCTACAATACCAGTTGTGTCCATGTAGACTTGGGGTCTTCAGGGCCCTGGGGTTCCCTGCGGGTACCCAAGTCTCCGTAGGGAGCAAGGGGGAGGCCGAGTGGGAGCAAATCCCTCCACACTCTATTCCGAATGGAGCCACTTCTTATCTGTTTTACACATAGTCTCATAGGTTACACTGTTTTCTAATAAAAGCATTCTGCTGCTTTAACAAAATGTAAACCCCGGGTCCACCCAAACACTTCCATATTACAGAGAGGGAAACTGAGGCCCTGGAGCAGTAGCTGGCCCAAGGTCCTGCAGCCTGTTGGAAACTGAGCTGGGATCCGTCCCGGGTTGCCCCCATTGAGCTCCTCCCGGCCACTGTTTCCACCCACCCCCAGCTGTCCAACGTGAAGCCGATTTAATATCCACAAAAAGGAGGCATTTATCTCTGAAATGAGTGTCGTGGAACAGAAGGGGGAAATCGATGCGTTCATTAGCACACCGGGAGCGGGAGGCGGGATGTGGATGGGCGCGGAGTCAGGCAGCGGGGACATGAGTGTGCGGAGAGGAGGTGGCTAATGAGACCTCATCACGCTCCCCACTCGCGGGCTCTCCCTCGGATGATGCGTGGGGGGAGCCTCAGCCCTCCTCCGCCGGCTTTGATCCCAATGTAGCAAATTGTATCTGTGACAATGTCGACGTGGTATCTGGAAAAACCAGTTAGCTTTAATTTCAGTTCCCCCAGAAATGAAGGGAGGTGATGGTTAGAGAAACACTGGCGGCCCTGAAAATCAGACCGCCTGTCTGAGAGGAGGGCTCAGTCCCCGCGCCTGATGCCCTCGCTAGGAATGGGAAGACGGAACCCCTAGACGTGAGGGCCTTGTCTGAGGTCACGTGGCCCCATTGGGACAAACCCCAGATTAAAACCCAGGTCTCTGGGAGCTTCTTGAAGGCAGGGACCACATCACCGGACCCAGCACGGAGTCCGCCACCAAGCAGGCCACCCAGGAAATGCCAGTGAATGAATGAATGAATGAATGAGCAGTTTTCTGCCTGGGGCCAGAACTTTCTACAATACTTCATCCTGCAGAGCACCCCCAGGAATGGTCAGCACTAAGTGTCTCGGGTCTTCTGCCTTTCTGATCACATTGTAAGCACACAGAATTTTATAGGAAAGTCATATCAGCTCTCACCGGAAATGACTCAACTGTGACAGCGAGTGGGTTTCTTCAGAGTTGAGCATCAGAGCCTAATCTCTGGACCCTTCTTAGGGACACTCTGGCTCCCATGCGCCCACCTGGGGAGCCAGTCATGCCCGCAGGGGAGAGGGCT
>NW_006298351.1:1009430-1033042 GCF_000327345.1 Myotis davidii
TGAGCCCAGCTCTGGGCTGGGTCTGGGGCCGCAGCACGGGACGCCACGAAGGCCTACTTGCCTAGAGCTTGCTGCGAAGGCGAGGGTCTGGTAATACGCAAATGCAGCCCACGCTGTCCCCAAGGAGCAGTTCAGGAAACAAAAATAAGGCAGGGCGAGGGGCTCCGGGTGCCCGCGGTGTGTTCTCTCTCGGGGCGGCTGTGTCTTAACTCGCTCCCCTGGACGTGGAGTCGGGCCTTGGGCCTCTTGCTGAGAGGATGAAGGCGTGCACTCTGCTGAAGCCCAGCTTTGACCCCCTCATGAGTCAGTGGGGGGGCCGGGGAGGGGGGCAGAACCTGCTGGCCCGGGGCTTCCATCAGCCGATTCCCTGGAGGAAGGAGGCGGTGACATGAGCAGCCCACGCTGCCAGCACGGCAGGGCCTGGGGGGCGCCGCAGCCCCTTCTGCAGTCTAAGGGGAAAGGCCTCCTGGACAGAGAGGCCTGGGAGGAGGAAGAGGGGAAGGAGCAGGAGGGGAGGGCATCCCGGCAGGAAAGGGGGTGTCAAACTCACAGGCCCCGAGGCGGGAGTGCAGCCCGCCGACCGGCCCATGGAGGACAGCAGACTCAGCAGCACTCCTTCCTCCCACCAGCAGAGGAGGAATAGAGGAGATGCAGAAGCCATCCCCCCTCCTTGGGAAACCTGCTCAGGGCACATTTCCTAAGATGCATGGTGGCTGTGAGACTGTTAACCGCCCCATTTCGCAGACACAGCACTTCCCCGTTTCCAGAGATTTTTCCTGTGCGTAAACTCTCGTGAGCCTCGTGGCAACAGGTAAAGGAGATGTTAGTGGCCTGGAAGGCAGCATTCCAGGGGAAGCCTGAAACCACAGCCACCGCCATCTCCCCCACCCCCTGCTCAGAAAGAGCTGTAAATGGAGTGGTCCCAGGCCAGCTGGGCTGGGCCTGGCTCTCGATGGGAGGGCCACTGTCACCAGAGGCAAACGTGTGGCCCCGTGCTCCCCTCTGCTGGTACCCGGCCCAGGGCCCCATCCCTGTGCGGGAGGAAGCCCAGCAGTCATGCTCCCTCTGGCCTCTAGCCTTGCATTTATTCTGCAGAACTTACAGGAGGCCCAGGACCTGCCCCGGGAAACAGTGCTCACCCTCTCTTCTCTTGGGCCCTGAATTAGATGCTGAGATGCGGGTAGTAACACTGACCTCGTGGTACTGTTGTGGTGCTTGAACACAGGCTGATGGAAGGGCACATAGTAGGCCCTCAAACGGGTGGCTACCACATCTGCTGCCCTTTCATCCCAGGCACAGAATGGGACGGGGGTTGAACTGGGTACCTTTTCAGACCCCAGCCAGCCAAGGCTCTAGGCTCCTGTGACCTGCCCAAGGTCACGTGGTAGGAGGCGGTCCCTCTTCCCCACCTCGAGCACCCAAGCGCCTCTTCTCCATGCAGGTAATGACCCAGGAAAGCTCGGAACCAGCTAAACCACCTGATGGCCGTGGGGAATGTGCTTCAGAGCCAGGCAACCCCTTAACTCCCATTCACCCTTCCCTCTTCCTTTTCTTTAGGAAAATCATTGCACTCT
Source organism: Myotis davidii (assembly GCF_000327345.1). Taxonomy (NCBI): domain Eukaryota; kingdom Metazoa; phylum Chordata; class Mammalia; order Chiroptera; family Vespertilionidae; genus Myotis; species Myotis davidii. Next base: position 1,011,005 of record NW_006298351.1, read on the forward strand.
GTGAAGGCCCTGGGCAACGTGAGGTGTGCTGGGAAATGTGTAACATCGTACGTGGGTTTCTCTGTGTGGAATCTTCACCTCTCACCTGGCCTGATTGTCCTCCTTGCCTCTCCCCAGTCTCCACGAGCACTGGGTCACTTATCAGCGAGGCCCTTCAAGACAGAGACTCCTCTCTCATCCACACACACAGGGTATCCGTAGGAAATATGTGGTTGTTTGAATGAATCACTACCAATAGCACTGGCAGTTTCCACAACTAACAAAAAACCGGAAGCCTTAGATTAGCCATAAACTGACTTGTTTTATCAGAGATGTAGCTTCTTTTAAGAAAGAGATGTACCTCATAAAGGAATAAGAAAATGATGATTTCCCAATCCACCTTTTTAAACCCCACAGTACAAAAGCAAATCTCCTATACCTTCTCCATCTCCACCCCCAGACAATGAATATTCTACTAACAGCTCTGAATCTGATTTTCCGTGTCCTTAAAATGATGCCAGCGATAGAACCAATCCCAAACGGTGCTCATTAGCAACGTACAGAACAAAACACCTGGCAACAGGGCTCAATAAACACCACAGCTTTTTAAAATACCAGATTTGAGGAACTACCCAAGACTAAGTCTCATCCTCTCCCCATTTTCCAGACGTGAACCTGAAGCCGAGGGCAGGCAGAGGGTTGCAGAGTTGCATCCACATCACACTCAGGCTCCTTGGTAGCCCCTCGCTCCTGTTTTAATTTTGTAGAAACCACTCATCACTCTGCTTCAAACCAATATCTGACAGAGCTTTGGTCAGTAAAATGCAAGTTGCAGCAAGGGGGTGAAGTATCAATACTATTTAAATACAGTTTTCATGAAACAAACTAATAATACTCTCCATTCACCCACCACGGTAATTGTTTGCCTTTTCATGGTTTGAGCATTTACTCTAGGTGCACGGCATTGACACATGTTATATGGTGGCAGACTTGATATTCTGCATTTTGCACTTGCAGCCTATTATAAATGTATTCCGTGATGCTACAGTCTTCATAATTATCATTTTAATGGCCCCATAATACCCTTTGGTGTGGATACACCATAATTTACAAAACTGTTCACCGATTGTCGGACATTTACTTTTATACAGTGTTTCTTATTATCGATAACGCTGTAATGAGCACCTTCGTTGCACATAGCTCTTGGTGTCTGATGAATTATATCCCCAGAATAAAAGAGGGATTCCCAGAAATCGATTGTTTGGAATCAGAGGACACAAACCTATTGGAAAATGTACCTACCACCATGATTTCCCACCCCCCCCCAAATAATTGTACCAATTTATGATACACTAGTGGAGTATACTAGTGCCATTTGCACCACAAAATTTCACCATCTTGGATGTTCTGACTTTTTCTTGACTCTTTTTCAGTTTGTGGCAGAAATACACATTCATTGCAGAGAATTCAAACAGAAAAAAAGATAAACTCAAAATCATCATAACAACCAAAAGTCATCACTACTAGAATTTAAGCATATTTCCTTCCAGTCTTTTTTCTATGCATGTAAGAGACTTCCCCCCAAAAAAATTTTAGATCATATTCTGTAATTAGTTGTATTTTGTTTTGTTTTACTTTTACTTACTGATTTTAAGTCATTGCAAACACTTTGAAACAACTCACTTTCATGAATACACAATATTCCATCATATACGTTTACCTTCCTTCAAGACACGCCCCCCCCGCCATATTGGATGTTTACGTTGTATCCAGCATCTCTATAGAATAAAACAAGTTGTCACGACCTCCTTTGGTGTAAGTCTGAGTCTAATCTCTATTATTTCTACAGCACAAAGAACTTGAAGTAAAAAATCCAGATCAAAGGAGATATCCTTAGATTTTAAGGACTGAAATGGAGAAACACCAGGGAGAATTATGTTCTCTCCATCTGTGACCTCAGGAGGGCAGCCTGGGCTGGGAGGAGCAGGGGTGGGGCACAGCCAAGCAGTGACTTGGGGTATCAGCCTTAGGACTGAGAACCAGGCATTTAACCTCCAGGTCTGTTACAGGGAACAATACCGTCCACCATTTGTCATTTGAGGCGACGGAATATCCAGAGCCCTTTTCTCTTGGGGAATTTCTGGATTAAGAAAGAGGTGAAGCCCCTCTTCTCATTCTGAGGGGACAGGGTCGGCCCGGGAACCTCCCAGGGCCTCAATTTCCCCATCTGCAGAATGGAGCTGGTCTATAGCCCAGCCGCTGTCTCTTCTGCCCCCAAAGGGGGGCCAATCCCCTCTCTGCCTCACCCCAAACGCAAACAGCCACGAGCCGGGCCAAGGACTTGATCTGAAGCGAGTTTCCAAGATGGCAGGATCTTGGCTGCACCTGCCTCTCTGCGCTCCTTCCCTTGGTTCTCCAGCCTCTATATCAGCTTTGCCAGTTCCCTAATATCCTTCCAATAAACCCCTTTTCTGCTTAAGTTCAGCAGAGTGAATTGCTATTGTAGCCATCAGGAACCAGCCAGAAGCCAGCCAGAGAGTCTGTGGGGACTCAGGTAATATGTGTAGAAGTTCTGGAACAGCACTGGGCCCAGAGTTGGCACCAAGTAAGTACTGACTGCTATTATGATTACAATTAAATACTTAATCAAATGCTTAGAATAGGGTTTTTTTAAGTGTGTGCTATTATCATGATGAAAACTAACGTAAGGAACCCTCACACATGGCCATCTTACAGCACCTTCACCCTCTCTCCACTATTTAACCCCAATAAGAATCACAGTGGAGGTGAAATCCTTGTTTTAAAAACTTGGAAACAGCTTCCAAGAGGTTCCTCCCTGGAGGTCCTACAACCAGTAGGTGGCAAATCCAGGGCTCAGACCAGGACTCTAATTGTGACGGTCAAGCTCTTTCGCGTACACTAGTTACCTGTGTGAGCGTGGTAGGTTCCAGATATTTATTCATGGGCTAATCGTGATAAATGAATGAGTGAACAAGTGGAACACATTGAAATATCTAATATTTGCCTGGCTAGCATGGCTCAGTGGTTGAGCATCGACCTATGCACCAGGAGGTCACGGTTAGATTCCTGGTCAGAGCATATGCCTGGGTTGCAAGCTTGATCACCCGTGTGGGGCGTGCAGGAGGCAGCTGATCAATGATTCTCTCTCATTAATGTTTCTCTCTCTCTCTTCATCTCCCTTCCTCTCTGATATCAATAAAAATATGTGTGTTTTTTAAAAAAGAAAGAAATATCTAACATTTGCTTGGCACCTACTGGGTGTCAGGCCTTGTTTTCACACATGACATGTGTAGTTTACGTGTAATTTACTTCTTATAACACGGCATAGGTATTTATAGATTTCCTGTCTATAAGGAGGAAACAGGCTCAGAAGGGTTTAGTACCTGCTCAAAGCCACACAGGTGAGCAGCTGGTCCTGCACTTCGTCCCAACCCCCAACCTCGTTAAAGGGGACGCCTTCTGCATTGCATCTGCCAGTGCCCCGCCCCTCCTCCCATGATCTCCTAGCCGAAGTGTTCAAAAGGGTTATTTTCGCTACCAAATAGGCTTCTAGAAGCTGGAGATCGAATAAACAAACGATGACCAATTTATTGTGCAAGGTTTGCATGTAGCCAGCCTGGGTGTCAGTTTGCGCTCGATCGCCGCCGTTTGACTGTGGGGCCGCTTGACAACGGCTGTGCTTGGTATCCTGTTTATCAAATGAATCTGTAATGTAATTTCACAAGGTTAGGAAATGCACAGAGAAACACGTGAGGACTCGGTGCCTCAGCCTAATCCATATGAAACAGGCTGGAAACGCGCCTAGCAAACACACGGGAGACAGCGGGCGGCAGCCAGGCCCAGCCTCACCTGGAAAGGGTTACCTTGGAGGAGAGGGAGAGCTGACGCCCTCCAGGCAAGGGGACCGGGTTCCACCTGAGGACAATTCATGGATGTCTGCAACCAACCCCTCCCGCAGGATGTTTATGACGTGGGGACAAGTGCCAAGTAAGTGACAATCAGGTTCAAGAGTAAAAGACCTGTTTCTGTTCCCTAAAGCACGTATTTTGTTTTGTTTTGCTTTTAATATATTTTTGTTGATTCCAGAGAGGAACGGAGAGAGAGAGTAACATCAATGATGAGAGGGAATCATTGATCAGCTGCCTTCTGCACACCCCACACTGGGGATCGAGCCCACAACCCTGGCATGTGCCCTGACCAGGAATTGAACCATGACCTTCTGGTTCATAGGTCGACGCTCAACCACTGAGCCACTCGGGCTGGGCCCTAAGGTATGTTTTAATAAGAACCCTGTTGCCACAGACACTGAAGACACAAGGGCTCTCTCTCAGTGGAAACCGGGTTTTGTTTTCTGTTCTAACCTTTGTTCCTGAGCTGTGGGGAGACAATGGTGGGTTCCAACTTCATTTAATTTAATGACAGGGTTGCAGAGTGTGAAGGAGACTCATGAGGCAATGAGTAAGCGGGGAAGGGGCTAGAGAATCAAGGTTTCTGCTGGGTTCCCATTAGTCTGGACCTGCAGTGAGGCTGCTCTGGACTAGACGAAGATTTGCTGGGGTGGGGAGAGTGGAAATGAACCAAGACCACACAAATGTGAACACACAGAGCTGATTATTCAGTGTGTGCCTAGACTGGAGGCCTCAGGTGTGCCTCGCAGGAAGCTGTTGGCACAGGGAACTGGAGCTGGAGCTGGGCTGACTAGAAATTGGCTTGGGGAACATATCTGGCTTTCTGTGGTTGGGCCTGAGTTGGAAGCCAGCATAATAATAGGAAAGTTGGCAGTCATTGTGCAATCCCGGCCACTTGGAACCAATTGCTGCAGGGGGTGCAGGCAAGACTTCTATTGTATATGGTCTGGCCACTGTCACATGCATCCTTGGCTCTCAGATTCTTCGCGACTAGGTGAGCGTGTGGCCACCTCTTTGTTTTCTTAGATTAATTGGGGCAGGTGAGATTGAACAGGCCTGTGGCTCGTGTTTCTTTCCTTCTTGGGAGCAAACAGCTGCAGCTCTGGGGCTCATGTGGGTGGGAAAAGGAGAGTGGTGGAGGGGGCCAGGCAGGGATGTGGGGCTGCAGGGGTGGAGCAGGCAGGTTGCAAAGGGCAGGTCCCAAAACTGGGCCTTCAGTCTCTCCTCCCACAGACTCATCGACCCCACCAGGCCATCACCATCACCCAGCAACTGACTGCACAACCTGGCCCCTTTGAGCTATACCACCTTTACTAATCAGGCACCTGATGTAACTTCCCAGAGGAGATGAGCAAGTTATGTCATGTATAAGAATAGCAGAATCCAACAATCACAGGCTAAGAAAGAGGAAAAAAAATGTCTTCAGTCTTCCATTCCTTCCTCCATCAGTACAACAACTTTATGATTTATTGAATGACTTTCTATTTATAATGAAAATAAAAGTTAGCAATGATGAAGGAGTAAGTTACTCTTGGCCAGGCACCATGCCTTATCTCATCTGATCCTCACTCTCTGAAGTCAGTATTATGCTACTTTTCCCCATTTTACAGTCAAGAAAAGAGATTGTCAGAGACTCATTCCGTTCAGTCATTCTTTACATCTTCGAGGCCTGAGGAAGTAGTCTGGAATAATGAGAATATTACAGTGTTGTGGGTAAGAGTTCTGCTGCTCCCTAGCTTTGTGGTCCTAACTAAGTTATTCAACCTCCCCGAGCCTCAGTTTTACACACTTCTAAAATGAAAATAATAATCCTTACCTCATAGGATTTTAAGAGAAGTAAATAAGTTCATGTAAAGAGCTTAGTGTTCAGCATTTAATAAGCACTTACTTTATTGTCCTTATCATCAGTATTTTTTTTTAATTTTATTTTTTATTACAAAGGGTATTACATATGTGTCCATTTTTTCCCCCGCCCTAGACAGTCCCCTAGCCTCCCCTATTCCCTAGTGTCTTATGTCCATTGGTTAGGCTCATATGCATGCATCCAAGTCCTTTGGTTGATCTCTTCCCCCTCTTCCTCCCGCCCCCGAACCCTCCCCGGCCTTCCCGATGCAGTTTGACACTCTGTTTGAGGCAGCTCTGCCTCTGTATCTATTATTGTTCAAAAGTTTATAATGGTCTCAATTATCCATGACTTATCATCAGTATTATTAGTCCACAAGACATTTTGAGAATCTGACACATGCAAAAAAAACCCATAATGTTTACATTTAATTTCATGGATTTCCATCCCCTTCTCCCCCCATGAAAACCTTGTCAACTGATCTGATCAAAAATCCAGGAACCTCTTAAATTAGTTAATTTCCCCCCATTTTACAAGCGGATACCCAGAGACCCAGAAGGAGGATGTGTGTTCGACCGATCTGGGCTACACCCGGATTCCCCCAGTCATATCAAGGTTGACGCCAAAGTGACTCCCAGTTACATGCTATTTTTCACCAATTGTGAGATCTCTCAGCAAACATTCTGGAACTCCTAAGGCCTCCACCAAGGCTAAAATGTTGCAACTGCAAGGAAATACACAAAACAATCGTGCATGCCTCCTGCCTGCCCCTGACTTTACACACAACTTCTGGGTAGTCAGGGCCTCGTCCCAGGGAAGCATCCAGCTCAGCCTCACTGTTCACCTGCTGGGAAGTCCTGGCTGAGCCACGTGTCTGTGAATCTCATTTCCTTCATAGGTCAAGTGGGATGATATGACCTACCTCACCAAGTTGTTGTGAAGATTAAACAATAAAACGTGTCAGATACCTGTACTCGCCACTTTCCACAACCACACCAAAATTACAACTAAAATAGAGAACAACCATCATTCAGAACTGCCTGAAAGCTGGCTGAATGGAAGTCCTACAACTAGACAAGTAAAGAAGGAAGAACATTGAGGCTGGAAGGAGAGTGGAGACACAGAACAGGCTGGCCTTGCACCCACATACGGTATATTTTTAATCAGGAGGAAGATAGTATCTGTGGAGGTGCCCGTGAGGACCAAGGGGTCCTAGCCCCACACCAGACCCCAAGCCCAGGGCACCAGAGCTGGGAAGAGAAGTTCCTGTAACTTCAGCTATAAAAACCAGCAGGGATTTGGGTGAGGAACACTAAGGCTGATGGAATCCCAGGTGTTCCTCTTAAAGGGCCGGCGCACAAACTTACCTGATACCGCTTCTTCCAAGCTCTAGACACATATGGGAAGAAACTGGATTGTCCTGCATCTGGCAGGACCTCGGGGGTGGCTTTATTCCAGACGGGGGTGCTCCCAGAGGTGATTGTTACTCTGCTGGGACCTCCCCTGTCACAGGGCTGACTGGCAGCCATATCTGAGTCTCTATTAGCCAGGAGCACACTCTTTGCTCCACCCTGAGGATTACCTGAGACCCCACCCCAGCCAATTTGCAGCCCCAATTGAAAGTTGCTTGTAGCACCTTTTCCATATACATGGCCTTTCCTGGCTCAGGCTTCAGACTTTGCTAAAAATTTATCAAACAAGGTACAGCTAATGACAGCATTCCCCAAACCTATAATAAAAGGCCCAAGACACAACTCTAGCACCAGCCTGCCTTGCTTCATAGCTGGGCCTCGACTCCTGCACAGCAGCTCTCCCACTATAGTCACAGCTGGTCCTCACAGCCAATTGGCCTGGAGGTCAACTCCTCCCAGAGATGCCAATAGCAATAAAGGCTCAGCTATAAGACTGTGCACACAGCCCACACAAGGGTGCACCTGGAATGTCCAGGTCAGATGACTGGGGAGGCTGAGCCACTGGGCCCTACAGGACACCTACTACACAAGGTCACTCTACCAATTCCAGGAGACATAGTAGCTGTACCTAATACATAGAAACAAACACAGGGAAGCAGCCAAAATGCAGAGACAAAGAAACATGTCACAAAGGAAAGCAAGCAAACTTTTGGATACGGAGTTCAAAACCATGATTATAAGGTTACTCAGTGATCTTCATGAGACTTCCAAGGCTCTTAGTGAGAATGTCAAAGACATGAAAAAGGACCAGTCAGAAATTAAGCATACACTCACTGAAATAAAGAATTATTTACAGGGATTCAACATTTGAGTAGAGGATTCTGAGAATCAAATCAATGATTTGGGATATGAGGAAGCAAAAAACACCCAATCAGAAGAGCAAAAAGAAAAAAAAAATCCAAATATATGAAGATAGTGTAAGGAGCCTCTGGGACAATTTCAAGCAAAACAACATTTGCATTATGGGGGTGCCAGAAGGAGAAGAGAAAGAGCAAGATATTGAAAACCTATTTGAAGAAATAATGACAGAAAACTTCCCCCACTTGGTGAAAGAAATACACTTACAAGTCCGGGAAGCACATAGAGTCCCAAACAAGAGGAACTCAAAGAGGCCCACACCAAGACACATCGTAATTAAAATGCCAAGGCCTAAAGACAAAGAGAGAATCTTAAAAGCAGCAAGAGAAAAAGCTCCTGACAAAGGAGCACCCATATGACTGTCAGCTGATTTCTCAACAGGAACTTTGCAGGCCAGAAGCGGGTGGCAAAAAATATACAAAGTGATGAATAGTAAGGACCTACAACCAAGATTACTCTACCCAGAAAAGCTCTCGTTTAGAATTGAAGGTCAGATAAAGACCTTCACAAACAAGAAAAAGCTAAAGGAGTTTATCACCACCAAATTGGTACTATATGAAATGTTGAAGGGAATTATTTAAGAAGAACAGATTTTTAAAAATGTGAACAATAAAATGGCAACAAGTACATATCTATCAACAATTGAATCTAAAAATCAAAATAAATGAACAAGAAATCTAATGAACAAAATAAACTGGCGAATAAAACAGAATCAGAGACATGGAAGCATGGAATAGACTAATGAATCTCAGAGGGAAGTGGGGGCAGAGATCAACCAAAGATCTTACCTATGGACACAGACAGTAGAATGGTGAAGGCCTGGGATGGGGCAGGAACTGGGTGGAAGGGGGGAGTGGGAGGAAAAGTGGGCACATTGGTAATACTCTCAACAACAAAGATTTTTAAAATAAATAAATTAAATTTTAAAATAAATAAACAAACCATGTCAAACGTGTCTGGCCCAAATAAGCCCTCAGTGATTGGTAGCTGTTACTATCCTCAGACTGGAAGTGTTCAAGGAGTAAACACGCCTCCAAAGTCCCCCTATGGAGGAACAGGCGTCCACAGAACCCAGTGAACACAGGTTTGCCAAGTCCTGCTGGTACCTGTTTTAATGAATAAATGAAAATGCTTGGTAATGAGCGTAGTGATTGTTTTATGTAAATGGTGCTCCCGTGGAGCTGGTAAACAATTTCTGGTCTCAAGAAAACATGGCCCTTGAGAGCTTGTTTACAAGACCAATTTGCTTCTCCAACTTTCTCTTCATGGCCTGTGCGGAGGAGCACGTGGCCCATTTGGGAGAGAATCTGACAGATCCTTAATAGATGACTCCAGTCTCTGCAGTGGCTTTTGGGATCCCAAGAGCCTTTGGAAGGGGCTCCACCTTAGGAGAAATGTTCTTTTTGTTTTTCCTTCTGCCTTATTCTTGGGCCAACCTGGGAGGGGCAGGTGATATTCAATGGAGTCAATATTTGGATGTGAGTAGAAGTGATGAGTTTGGATCAGGTGAAATAAGAAGCATACTATCATATAAGAGTGAAAGGAAGTCGTGACCAACCAACCAGAAAGCTTTTCTGTGACCATGGTGCTCATTGGAGCCACAGGGGAGCTAGAATAAGCCCTGGTCAGCCAGACAACTCCCCAGGATACTGGTCTATAAGAGGTGCTAAATAAAGCCTCACTGAAGTCCACCAGGAATGCGGTCTCAGGTTCCCACCTGCAATTCCTTTCATAATAGAAAATAATCAACTGATCCTGTCCCTTGTCATAGCAAGTGCTTCCAGTCACCCCCCAAACCTGTTCAAATAGCAGGATTCAACCACACACAGCACCAGCCAGCTGATTATTCAGGAGTACTCCCAAAGAGATATCTCATCTCAGTATCTTGTAATAAGTCTTTTCCTTTTTAACCTAAATGGTACATATTTTTATTAATCCATAATTATTCCCCTGTCCCTCCCAAGTAAATAGTAAAGTAAGATTTAAATGCTATAAGGGTGATGGGATATTAAATTACTAAGCTGCTGAGTGAACTCACATGTCTCTGATGGCCCCAACCATGAGCCATCATCTGATCTTGAGGAGTCACTTGACCTTCAAAAGTCAATTGCCAAAGGGTGATGAGTGGCCATCCTACCAATAAACAATTTCATGCTCCTGTGCCTTTAGCTTGCTGTTCCTTCTGCCTGGAATGCCTTTCTCCAGTCCACCCCCCACCCTCTTACTCACCTGGCCAACTCATAGTCACCCAGTGAGGTCCCTTCTCTGTTATGCTTTTGCTGTTTCTCCAAGCAGAGTTGCTTGTGTAGCAGGGGCTACATATGGCATCTTTACACTATAATTTGCATTCTGTCCACCTGTCAGCCTCCTTCATGAGGTTTTCAAGGCTCAGAACCAGGGTTTATTTACATGTGTGGTCCCAACATCCAGCACAGTGAATGGCTCTGAGTAGAAGCTCAACAAATGCACCTGGATAGACAGAAATGTCACTATGACCTGCCATCTCCCCCAATGGCCCCAATGGGTAATTTTCCTTTTGCATCAAGAGATCCTCCCTGAATTTCCCTCCCTCCGAGGAGTGGAGGTTGAATAGCATGTTTTGGGGGGCAGTGGATGTAGCTGGTCAAAGAGGCAGCCAGCATGCTCTGATTGAGAGATTAGATCCATACAGGGATATTAACAAATATGCAAATATATTGAGGGAAATAAAAACCAAGTTGCTCACTGTCAGAGAACAGATTTGAAAATACAGGATTTGAGAAGGCTAGAATGAATGCTGTGGTGTTGGATTGGAATGAGAAGTATCAATATAAACGTATGAGACAGATAGATACAAACATACAATATGTAGACATAGACACAGACACAGACATGGAGAGACATGTGCGTATATATAAGTGTACATACATTTTCTAGCACTGTCCATTGAGAGGACCCAGAAGCAATGACACACCAGTAACAATGAGCACACCGAGCACCCAAATCTGGGTTTCTAAACACCATCCTCTATTAGCAGAAACCAGGGACCCTTGGAGAAATGGCCGATTCTAGGTCTGGCACAGAGTGGGAAATTACAAAAGGGACCTGGAATATCTTGTGCCAGAAAGTAAAGAAATGCTTAAAAGTACATAGGAGCCAGCTTGAAGGGGCTCCCAATAGGGAGATAAGGGGCAATTTGAGCATCAAAGTAAATAATGACTATTATGGATCACAACCCATTGAACAAGATAGAAATTCACAAGTTTCATGCTGATATTAATTTGTTCATTAATTTAATTAATCAGCAAATAGGGGGAAAGGGGAAAGTCTTCTGTTCGGAAGAATTCCAACTAGTAAATATGGAAAGAACGATGGAAATGGAAAAATCACCATTTGGTAACCATCGTTGTAGAGACTGAGTTCGGCAGGAATTGTCAGTGGATGCTAAGGCTGATGGTGGGGTGTTTAGGAGTAAGAGGATGTTGGCATAATCTTGTATATCTCACTACATAACCTCAATTACAAAGCGAGGAATGGTGACTGTGTGGCAGAGAAACCTGGAAGGCACCAACCTGATCCTCACAACAACCCAATGAGAGAGGTAGGTCTCTGCCTGGTTTGTCAAGCTCCAGCTATGACCACTCCCAACAGGGTGACCTTCAGCAAGGTCTTCATCTCTCTGTGCCTCCGTTTCCTCTTCTCTATAATAAGAGTATTAATGGCACCTACCCTCTGAGGGTTGTATTGCAAGTCAATACATTAACCCATGTAAAACACTGAGAATGGTGCACAAAGAACACCCCCGATCAGTGTTAGCTATCATAAATATTATGGGTGAGGAAATTGAGCTTGGAGAGGTAGAAACAGCGCTCAAACCCATATCCAGCCAACTCCACATCACACACTCATCTGTCTCCCAGGAATCAGAGAGTTGAAATGGTCAACCACTTGGCAGTTTTCAAGGTGCTGTTTCACTCACATTTCCCTTGAAAATGACAAAAGTCTCTAGAGATGGACAGAAGTTAGCTCTCTCATGGGCCCAATTTGGCAAGTGAGGAAGGGCCTCGACTCACCCAAAATGACAGCTGTAATAAACAATAAACGTTACAGGATGAATCTGAGCCACACGTTCTGACTCCAAAGCCCTGGCTTCTTTCAGGGCCTGACTCCAGGAATTCCAGCCCCATTGCCACGGATCCATGATGTGACTTAGGGACAGTGTTCCATTTGGAAAAGGCAACCAAAGCTGACAGGGCCCTTCTGAACTTGAAATTTGCAGTGAAAAGCCTAATGTGTTTCTCCCTCCCACCCCTAAACTCACAAGGATGGACATCAGCTATCTGTGGTTCTCAACCTTCCGAATGCCGCGACCCTTTAATACAGTTCCTCATGTTGTGGTGACCCCCAACCATAAAATTATTTTCGTTGCTACTTCATAACTGTAATTTTGCTACTGCTATGAGTCATAATGTAAATATCTGATATGCAGGATGTATTTTCAGGGGTCGCGACCCACAGGTTGAGAACCACTGAATGTTCATAGGCCTTTAAATTATCATTTGATCATTTGTCATCATCTCATTTTGTCATCTGGGGTAATCTATAAGAGAATAGGGGGTTAAAGGGAGGGTCATCCTCTTGCTTAAATAGAAAAATGTCCCTTTCTGGGCTCCTGATGGCTCTCACCTTCTCGACAAGTGCGTCATCAGCGAACATAACCAACGCGACACTTTTGGCCAGAGAACGGATTGAATGGAGCCTTGCCGACACAGAAAGAAACAGATCTGAAGTTTACAATCACACCATGAGGAAATGGAAGCATCTGAGGCCACATGGATTAAATAACCGCTAGGCACCACCCCCACCTCCGCAGCCCTGCCAAGACCCGCTACACAGATTTTTCTCTCTCTCTCTTTCTCTTGCTCCCAGAGAAAACTAAATCTCATCTGTCTGCAGTTAGCAGAAGCCTGGAGTAACCGGATTCACGGCTGGAACAAAAGATATATGTGGTGTTACCGGTTCATTGAGCTGTGAGATGAACAAGACGGGCGTTGAAAAGGAAACCGAGCTGAGAGTACATTCCCAGTGTTAATAAAGGTTCTCTTTTGTGGTCTGTTTCCAAACACTGACTCCAGGATGGGAGCCATCCGTTTCCTTCTAGAATCAGACAGGCCTGCAGATTCCAGGTGTCAGAGCACCACTCGGCCCTATCTATGGACAGCGGAAAGGTGCTGCGTCAGGAACTTAAGCCCATCTTTAGCTATGACTGCAGTTATTTTGCTGGCTTGGCAAAGCGTGTACCTCCTGTTCACCCAGAGTGTTCACACAGATAAAAGCCCATCGGGGAAACCGCTGAATTCCAGAACTCAGATTTGTGGGGGTGCTTATCCTAGCGATGGGATCAATCCTGCAAAAGCAGAAGTGGCCTATGTGCCCAACAGTTGGTGACTGGTTAATCAAATTACAGAAGAGGCACGCAGGACAAAGTTCTACATGGCCCTTAAAAAGCATGCTATAGAAATATATTTGTAGACATGGGAAGATGCTCATGATTTACTGAAAAATATTTAAAAAGCAAGGTATATAACAGTATGTATAACATGATCCCATTTGTGTACTGGGTGTATTGAGAAAGAGAAAGAAAGAAGCCATGGTCTAGCTTCTGCTAAATTGAAAGTCTTGGTCATCTTGATAGTTTGAGGTAAGTGAGGATAAACCTTGGCTACAGGTGCCCAGGAGAGAGCTAAGGGTTCTGCATAACAGAGAAGGAAGTGAACTTGGGGGGAGGGGGAACAGTCCTGCACCAGAAGAGTGAGTAGGTAAATAAATAATACAGCCCTAGCCTGCTTGGCTCAGTGGATAAAGCGTCGGCCTGCGGACTGAAGGGTCCCAGGTTCGATTCCGGCCAAAGGCACATGCCTGGGTTGCGGGCTCAATCCCCAGTGGGGGTGTGCAGGAGGCTGCCGATCAGTGATTCTCTCTCATCATTGATGTTTCTATCTCTCTCTCCTTTTCCCTTCCTCTCTGAAACCAATAAAGAAATATTTAAAAAAAAAAAAGAAAGAATACAAAGAAAACAGTTGTGGTTTGAGTTTGTGTCTCCCCAAAAGATCTGTTGAAATCCCAACCCGACACCTGAAAATGTGACCTTATTAGAAACTAGAGGCCTGATGCACGAAATTCGCACAAGGGGCTCGGCCCTTGCAGCTAGGCAGCTCACCTCAGCCCTCGCAGCCGCGGCTTTGTCCAGCTATCTGGTCTAATTAGCATATTATGCTTTTATTATTATAGATAACTGAGATGACATCACACTCAACTAGGATGTCCTAACCCAACATGACTTATGTCCTTAAGAGAAGGGAAAACAGAGACGCGGGGGAAAGAATGCCACGTGAAGATGGGGACACCCAGACACGGAAGGAAGACGCCATGTGAAGACAGGGACAGAGACCACAGTGATGCTGCCACAAGCCACCAAGGCTCGGGGCCACCAAAAACTGGAGGCAAAGAAGGACCCTCCTCTAGAGGCTTTGGAGGGAGCACGGCCCTGCTGGCAGTCTGAGTTTGGACTTCCAGCCTCCGGAACTGTGAGGGAATGAATGTCTATGTTTAAGCCATGCAGTTTAAAGTGCTTTGTTACAGCAGCCAGGCGGCTAATAGAGGGACCCAGCTAGATGGGGTGCGACTGGGAGGACCACAGGGAATAAAGAAACCAATAGGTGGTTGCATTAGGCAGGGCTCCCCAGAGAAACAGGACCAGTAGGCATATAAGAGGAGATTTATTATAGGAATAGGATCATGTGGCTGTGGAGGCCAGGATGTCCCATGATCTGCTGCCTGCAAACTGGAGAACCAGGAAAGCTGGTGGTGCGATTCAGCAGAGTCCAAAGGCCTGAGAATCAGGGGGCCAATAGCCTGGAAGCAGGAACCCTGTGTCTGAGGGCAGGACAAGGGGAAGGTCTCAGCTCAGGCAGAAGAGACCTTCAAGGAGAGAAAATTCAGACTTCCTCCTTGCTCCATTCAGGGCCAATGCTAATCTCTCTCAGAACACCCCACAGATACCCCCAGAAATCACGTTTCATCACTATCAGGGCATCATTGAGCCCTGTCCAGTGGGCACATGGGATTAAGCATCGCAGTGATAGAGTAGGTAAGGTAGGCTTTAAGGATAAAGAGACCTGAGCTCACTTTAAAGTCATCGGTATCGCTGATAAAGTCCTCCTCCAGCTCCCCTCAAGTCCTCAGAAACTGGGGTCAGGTGTGCAGTGTGAGGGCGAGTCTGGGGAAGCTGGAGCATGGTGGTGCGGGGGTCTGGGGGCCCACCCAAACCCCACGCAGGAACTCTCCGAAGTCCTTGGTGTGCACTGGCCCTCCCCAGTGCCTGACTGTCTCATGGGTGCAAGGACCGAGCCTGGAGTCGTGTGGACAGCATGCCCAGGTCACACAGGCAGATCCATGGGACTTCAGAGCCCATGTCCTCGCCAAGACACGAGCCTGTCCGGCTGCCAGTCCAGCTGCTCCAATGGCCCTGCGAAATGGGGAGCAGCTGTCACACAATAACCACTCTCTGATTGTGCCTCTCTCCTGGGCCACACAACAGTGGCCCAAGAAAAGAAAGAATTCTCTTTTCCTCCATCCATCAAGCCACACAGGGCCCCACTCAAGCAGCAAATGGCCGAGGACCTGTCACCTCTCTTGCCCTCTCTCCAGACTGTATATCTGATTTATGTGAAGAGAGGTTGCCTCGGATACCCTTGAAGGGTTTTGGGGGTGGGAGGCGTAGCCCAGGATCACCTCCTGCAGAGGGCTCAGCGGAGAGATGCTCCCTGCCTGTCTTTCACTCGGGTTAATGATGGAGACCGATGCCATCGCCAGCCTGTAGAGCACTTTCCAGCTTGTCCAGCACCTCCACGCATGTTGTTGCCACCACTCATCACCGTGGCACCGTGAGGGATTCTCTATTCTTGCCCCACAGTGAGGACAGGGAAGTGGAGGCTTGAGAGAGGTGTGCAGGTCACGAGACAGGCATTGGGACCCATGTCTGATGGCCTCCAGAGTCCCCTCTTTCCAAGATGCCCTGAGATTCCTTAACATAACTTATAAAGTAAAGGAGGGAGTCACGCTTCCCCCACCGTCCACCACACTGCCTCTCCCAGACGCCCAGCACATGCAGGAGCCTCACAAAATTTCTCTGCGGGCCACTTCCTGGGGGGTGGGGGGTCCTCCTGGATTTGCCTTCCTTGTGCTCTGTGACACCCCCCTCCCAGGGAGGCCGCCATTCCTTGCCTCAGTTTATCTACCTTGATCATGCCACATTTTCTAAACAAGGCCAACAGTACCACTCCCTCCTAGGAAATAGAAGAGAAAGGAGAGAGAGGGGGAAAGAATGAAAAAGGAAACAGACAGGCCTCCTACGTGCAGGGAAAGTTGGACATGAGGACAATTACTCCCCGAGCCGCGGTTCAGTGAAGCGATCCGAGCGGGAGAGCTTCCCAGGTGTGGTGGAGGCTTTGTGGAGTCCGGTGATCTATGACGGCCGCCACGTGCCCGGTGATCGATGGCCGGATGGGTTATGCTCCCGCCTCAGGACAGCTGTGTGATTTAAGGCCACTCCTGAGACCGAGCGGGCAGCTGGCACTGGGGCCGCGTGGTCTCTGTTGTGTCTGAGACGGCGTGTGCGTGCCAGCAGGTAGCGCACATCTGATTCCCTGCAGGACCCTGCAAGGGGGGCGTGCAGACCCTCTGTGCCCGGCGAAGGGACCTTTCATCAAGGTGGAAGAATTTACGTTCCCATTTCAGGGCTCCAGGACGGCTCGCCACTGCTAAAATATTTGTCAACCCAAAGGCTCTTAGAGATGGAGATGAGTTCAGAGCTCTCCTCTAGCTCCCTCGACCCAGGAATCATTTATTCAGTCCACAAATACTGGCCGGGCTCCTAATCTATCTCGGGCACTCCTTCCGGGTGCTGGAGGTACAGCGATGAACAAGGCAAAGTCATTTTTGCCACATGGTGCTTGGCTTCAAGAAAGGAAGGCAGTTACACAAGGAAGTAGGCAAGTCCAATGGTGGCAGATGATATCGGTTTATAAGAAGAACTATAAAGAGCGGAGATGGAAGATGACAAGACCATCTGGTTAGGGGAGGCCACCCAAAGCATAGGCATTGAGCTGAGACTTGAAGGAAAAGGAGGAGCCAGTCATGTGGGGAGTGGGGAGAAGGGCCCTCTGGGAAAAGGAGGGAGCATCATGTGCAAAGGCCCTGGGGTAGGAAAGAATGTGGCATGAGTGAAAGACTAAGCAGCTTGTCCCCACAGTCAATGAATATTTTAGAAGCATCCAAAAAAAATAACCCCATGTCCTTCCAAATGTGACATGTCCCCCTAAAGCAGAGCTGTGCCTTAACAGACCGACCGTTTTCCTCACTGCTGTTTGCATCCTGCCAAGCCAACCTAGTTTGCAGCACTGAAGCGCTGAGGTGACCAGCAGGCAGATTTTCAGGATTATCCTGTTTTATAATCCCCGTGGCCACTGTCCTGGAATGTTCCTCTGGGAGAGTGGAGGTGTCTGTCTCGTTTTCTACTTTGCAATGCTGGGCGAGTCACGGCAGCCCAAGCTTTCGGAGCCAGAGCTGGGTGACGTGAAATACCTGAAGCAAGAGAAGGCATGTGTCCTGAGCATCAGGTGGCCTTCTCAATGACACTGATGGCTGTGGGAACGGCCGGTGAGAGGGGAGGACGCAGGACAAACACGTGGGCACGGGCTTGGAGAAGGGGAGTGGACCAGTTTCCCTCTGCTACTCTCCCCAGCCTGCCTACCCCGGAGTCTGAGAGGCATGCAAGCCGCTGCTCCTTGAGGCATGTCACATCCACGAGGCTTCCTCCTTCCGCCACCCTCAGAGCCTTATCATGCTAAGAATTGCCAATTTCCCAAAGTAGAAAAGCATGAGTTTTCTCAATTCTAAAACATGTACATTGGCCATTTCTGAAATGAGCATGCATCTTGCAATTGATGTGCATAATTTGTGTCCTTTTGTTTCTTAGAGGCTGTTCCTAAGTCAGGGATGTCTTATGATTCACGGGCCCGTGGAATCAGGGAAATGCAGCGCATGCCACCCAGGCTCTGAACCACTGGGCAGTCCTGGTGTGTGCCCGCCGTCCCAGCGTAATTGCTAACAGCACCCTCTTCAGTCTCAGAAGTCCCAGCGGAGATAATAAGTACACGGTCACCGTAGCAATACGCAAAGGAAAGGCTGCCTGCAGGAGCCCATGCACGCACCCACCTGTCAAAGCAACTGACCATATTTTGAAAGTCCCTTACAACTCCTTGACAAAACTCCCTTGATTCCCCCCTGGAAGGCACGTGATGGCAAAACAACCAAGTCTTTCAGACAGCTCCTAAGCAGCACTTCCAAAGCCTCCCCTGAGCCATACACCCCTAAAGCCAGAGGAGAATAAAGTCATACCCCAAGAGCCCCATAGCCACACCCACAGCACCCTGCAAAGCCTCTTGTCAATTCTGAGTTTTAAAATGTGACACATGGAATTTGCCATCTCCATCACACTACAGGCATGCTTACTTTAACTTGAAAACTATGTGCAAACTAGTTGCCAAGTTATCAAACTGAACCACCTGGAAGATGATCGATGTTTATTCCAAGGTTTTGGATAGACCCTGACACATTGGTAAGAAGACAATCCCAGGGGCCTTTGCTCTGATCAGACGGGAGCTTCTTGCTCAGAGTGAAGAGGTAAACTTTCAGCCCGGACCCCTGCATAACAAGCAACATGAACAGAAGGAAAACGAATGCTGATTGGGCATCAACCATTTCCTGAAACCACAGCTCTGGAGGGAGCCTTACTGTCACCATGTTACAGACGACGAAACAGAATCAGATTTCAAGTCCCATGGGACCAAGAAGCACAGAGGAAAGTTAGAAATCCAGGTCCCCAGATCCAAAGACAAGATTTCCCCGCCTCGACTCAGAGCTTACCTCTCCTGACTTTGCAGTTTATCGGCGTGTTCTTATACAGGATGTGTCTCCCATCTCAAGTTCCTTGTCATCTTCACTGTCACTTTGAGTTTTTCTCTTTACGTTGACTTCCCAGGACTCTAGTGGGAGATCTGAAAAAAACATTTTTTTAAGTGTGCATGTCTCTTTGGAGCTCTAAAAGCTGGCTCGTATTTAAGGGAGATTATTTTGTGAGATAAAAAAAAAAATGTTGCTGAAAACGTGGAAAGCTGCTATAGATAAACTGCATTTTGTCTCAGATACGATCTCTTGGATTTTCTACTACCAACATGGAGAGAAAACAGGTGGTACTCCAGAAAAATACTCACAGATGGAAAATGTATAAATGGTAATTCACCCAAAACAACTGCAAGCATGACTTTTTAAAATACGATGCTGGTTTCTTTCTTGGGGTCTGTGCTTACTTTGGCGCTCCCTAGATAATGAACGTTTCGCTAATTAGATGCTAAGTCCTAGGGATAGGGCTTGGACAGAAGAAAGGGGCTCTACATCACCATGAAAGTTTAATCTATGTTCTTGGGGATGGGGGCTTGAATCCTATTTAAAAAGAGCAATACAGTGCAGCAGAGGGTATCTGAGTTAAACCAACCCAGTACAGCACATTCCTCTCCGTAGGTCTTCCTTGTCCCTGCCACGAAAGCCTCAGAAGTTGGTGGAGACTGAACAATTTCATTCCCAAAGCTCCTCAAAGTTTTGCGTACTTACTACACTCAACCCTTGTTGTTTGTAAAAAAAAAAGTATAGAGCAGCCTAGATTGGCCTGCATTGAAATGGGTGTAATATTAGGACAAGAACTGTTTGTCTTGCCTGGCAAACTCCTCCTCATACTATTTAAATGACCTCCCTACAAGATGCTGCTTTCCAGGCACATTCTCTCCTTCATCAGTGCTTCCTCTGAAGGAGGACTCCTCTTCTGGAGATCCTCTCTCACCAAGAGGATCATTTTTCATGGTGACTTGGTTTCACCCACTAGAGCAGTGATGGCGAACCTATGACACGCGTGTCAGAGGTGACATGCAAACTCATTTTTTGGTTGATTTTTCTTTGTGAAATGGCATTTAAATATATAAAATAAATATCAAAAATATGTCTTTGTTTTTATGGTTGCAAATATCAAAAAAATTCTATATGTGACACGGCACCAGAGTTAAGTTAGGGTTTTTCAAAATGCTGACACGCCGAGCTCAAAAGGTTCGCCATCACTGCACTAGATTATGAGGTCCTCAGTGCCTAGCAGCCAGGATGCCTCACAAAGCACTTGGAATACAGTAGCTGCTCAATAAATGTTAAGGGAGTGAGTATGAAAATGGATGCATGAAATAAAACAAGAATTGATGAGGACTAGATATGAAACTTGTAGTCTAACCTACCTACATACTTGTTAAAAATCAATACCATATATTATAAAGATAAATTAGAAGAGATAACATAATTAAAATGACATCTATTTCAGTAAGAAAATGCACAGACATGCCTTCAGAGAAGACACAGGAAGTAGTCAGATGTTTGCACCCCTTTCTAAGGAGCAGGCTGGGATTTAAAGGACATAAACTGCATTCAATGAATATTGTTGACACCTTGTATTTGACATTGACATTTTGAAATAAGGGCTAAATAAGCACCTTTCTATATTTATAACTACATAGGCAGACTGAGTCAAGAGGCGACAGTTTTAGTGCCTTCAGTTCCACAGCGGCCTTGCCATCCACAGCATAATTTTCTGAAACGGTAAACAACTCTTGGTAAAGTTCTGAATAAAACAAAGTACCACCTACTCTTGATTTACCCAGTAGCTGCATTCCTGGAAAGTTCAGTGTATTTTAAAAACATGCATAAAATAACTTTTTATATATATTCATATTCAGAGAGCTGAGTGCGAGAGAGAGAGCTTGGGCCTAGATCTACAAAACAGACAGATTGTCACACACATGCACTACCAGTGAGGCCTGTGAAAGTTGCTCAAAAAGATACAAATGGATTCTTTGTCATGTGGAACTTCCCCGCATATGGCAGTATGCTGGGCATATCTGGTCACACGCACCAGTTATGAATAGCTTCCCCCAACATTGGGACAACCAAAAACACCTCCATAGATACCCAAACCACCAGCAGGGGGCAGCATTGCTCCCTTTGAGGATCACCACCTCAGAGGACTAGCTGCACCCACCATCCTGGGTGGGACCATCGGGGATTCAGCCATGTCCCACTCTCATGTCCCAGCAGAAAGCTCCGTTCAGACCTCTCACACCTCACAGGAGGCTGCGGGGCACGCAGGCTGCTCGTGGGACAGCCACCTGGGCACACCATCCCAGGAGAGGTCGCCTCCAAGGACAATGTTTATAGATGGGGGTGTGAGCAAGAGAGATTCACACGCCCCTAATGGCCTCTAGCTGCTGCCGCTCACACTGTGCCCAGGGACACAGCCCAGCCAGATGGGCCACGGTCAGGCTGAGTCCAAACTGAGCTCAGCCACCAGCTCCCTGCAGCCAAAACCCATAATGCGGAGGCCGGAGACTGGAGTCTAGTCTCAACTCAGCTGCTGACTCGCTGCGTGATGCGGACACGGTGCTTGCTGTCTCTGGGCCCTATTTCCCCTCTGTCATGAGAGTTAGACAAGACTATCCTTCCCGCCCTAAAAGTTTATATGACAAGGAAAAAGTGAATCAACACAGAAGGGAAATGCTCAATTCAAGTGACTCCTGGAAGCACAGCCCCAGTGAAGCTGTGGCCACCGCCCTTGAAGGAATACGAGTGGGCCATGGTGTCATTAGCACACGATTTGCTTGTGCACTGATGACCCGACGCTCAGTGCACTAAAACAACCAGTTTAAGCTGGTCCGTGAGGGAAGGAACCGCTGAAAGGCAAGAGGTGTAGAATTGGACAGATAACATGAGAACTCCTGAAGGCCAGGCTTACCGAGGCTTGAGTATTATGAAGACATTGGAAAGA
>NW_006298351.1:1033068-1034377 GCF_000327345.1 Myotis davidii
AGGAATGTGGGCCGAGTCTGGGCCTCAGAGAGCCAGGTGGCTCCCAGGGATGAGACTGAGACTGGGAGACAGGTAGACCAGATGTGTCCATCGCCTCAGCAATGACAAGCTACTGGAGAATTTGTTTTTACAAAGAGTGCCATGATCTGATTTACATTTTTAAAATATCACTCAGGCTGCTGTGGGGACAGGAGACCATAGGTTAGGGAGAGCTGAGGCTGAGAGGTCTGTTTAGAGGCCGCTGCAGCTGTCCAGTGGGATTCCAGCACTGAAGATGGGAGCAGTAGGCAGACTGAGTATACTCTGGAAATGGTACCAACAGGACTTGCTCCTGGATTGTGGAGGGGAGATAAGGGAAAAGAACTCCCGAGTGCCCTCTGCTAAACCACACTGCCTTAGACGGCCTAGAGGTCTCCTGACCCGTGGTGCTTAATGGTCTTCAAAAGGGAACGCAACACTTCGGGGGCTGAGGGTTCATCGTCTACAGCAGCCCATTGGACATTCTCGCTGTGATAGAAAAGACCATCCCAGAGTGGCTGTGTTCTGTCTTCCTGGGACATCCACCCCACATTGGCTCCAATGACCCCCTCTAAAGGCACAGGAAGGAGAATCACTTCCTTTTCCTCGAGCTCTCTCCAAAGATTGAGACTCCGTCCTCCTCCTGCCTTTTCTTGCTCCAGGAGGAGGATGGAGCAAGAAAAGGGGGTCAGGGAAAGGCTCCCACCCACATGCTGGCCTTCGCTTCCTGTGTCTTCTGGCTCAGTCTTCCTCTCTTCCCTCATGTCCCCATGCCAATCCACTCATCACACGTACACACACCTCAATCACAGTAGGAGTGATATTCTCATTTTGTGCTCATCTCTATCTGTCCCATTGGCACCTGCCCACCCCCTGAAGGTTTCAGGGGGAGCGTGGTGGGGGAACCGAGGGTTGGAACCCACTGTTTCTGAGCTGATCATAGGGCGGTGACGCTCCTGGCTTTGAGAGAGGTTGTTCAAAGCCGCCCACTGACAGCATCTCAGAAGGGAAGCTGTGATCAGGAGGCTGGCGTTGGATCATGGGATTCTCCCTCTCGCTCCTCAAAATGTTCAGATGCATTTAGAAGATGCCCTACTTTCCCTGAAGGGTTTACCTCCGCCTGTCAGTTTCAGGTGTGATTCACCCCACTTAAGGAGTATTTCCAGCCAGTTACACTCCCTCATCACAAAGCACTAGAGAAATTAGCAGAGGCTAATGGAATTCAGCACCCCCCACCCCCGCAATGCCAAGACCCAAATAGTTGACAAAGAGACTACAGAGCCCTCCACCT
>NW_006298351.1:1034400-1038090 GCF_000327345.1 Myotis davidii
TTGCCCTGTTTTCCCTTGTCAGTAGTTTATTCTGTTAGCTGAAAAGCCCTATTTAGCTAGCTTGCAGTTCCCATTTTAGGGCCTGCTAGAAGCCCCCCAGTGCAGATCACCAGTGGGATAAAAGGGTCTTTTGAAGATTACACATGAGCAAAAGAAAGAGGTACTTTGATGGAGGTTCTGGGCTTCAAACTCCAGCTGAGGCTGCAGATCTCACTGAAAAATAAATGGGGGAAAAAGGAAAGACATAAAGAAAAGAAGTACCCATAAGAAAAAGAGGAATTTAGATAATGCAGGAGTATCATTGGGACTCAGGAACCCAGGAGATTTGTCCCGGCTCTGTTTTTGCTGTGTGACCTTGGGTAAGTCGGTATGTCTCTCTGAGCCTTTTTCTTTCAACACATGCTTGATGTCCCTGCTAGAAGCCCCCCAGTGCAGATCACCAGTGGGATAAAAGGGTCTTTTGAAGATTACACATGAGCAAAAGAAAGAGGTACTTTGATGGAGGTTCTGGGCTTCAAACTCCAGCTGAGGCTGCACATCTCACTGAAAAATAAATGGGGGAAAAGGGAAAGACATAAAGAAAAGAAGTACCCACTATAAGAAAAAGAGGAATTTAGATAATGCAGGAGTATCATTGGGACTCAGGAACCCAGGAGATTTGTCCCGGCTCTGTTTTTGCTGTGTGACCTTGGGTAAGTCGGTATGTCTCTCTGAGCCTTTTTCTTTCAACACCTGCTTGCTGGCTGATAAATTTTGGGGCTAATCATTGTGCTGAATACTGGGGATTCCAAGGCAGCAAAGCTTGCTCTTTGGGAGTGCACAACGTGTGGGGAAGCCAGAAAAATGGATAATTACAACATGTGACAATAATGCCCATTCCCCATCTATAAAACCAGCAGCTTCGCCTAGAAAATCAGGACAGTATCTGCTCAACTCCTAGTCCTTCTGCACACCTCCCCTGGCCTCCCACTGCCATGGACATTAGTGAAGCTGGAATGCCAGAGCTCAGGGTTCTTGGCAAAGTCTCCCCATGCCTTCCTCTTCCTCCAGCCTTCAAAGCCCAGACCACCACTGTCTGCCTTCAGCCCCCCAAATCAAATCCCATCATGCTCTAATCCTGGCTCACATCAGTCATCCCAAGAAGCCCAGGGTTCCCAGGGTATTGCCCCTCCTCTCCTCAGGCTGTGACCCCAATGGGCCCGACATCCCTCCCAAAACTTCCCACTGCACCCTCTGCAGTCTCCTTTCTCCTCAACCAAACTTCTTCACCTCCCAGCTCCAACTGAACTCTGACTTCCAGGGGCCCTCTCCCTCTGCAGCTCTCTCAGATCCTGTTTTCCCTCCCACTCTCCTGCTGTTATTCACACTGTTCCTACTGCTCCATAACACTGTCCCCACCCCCATCCCTAAAAGCCTCCAGGTCTGGAGCTCATCCCATCTGTTAAAGCACCCAACATCCCTTCTTTTCATGGCCATCCATAGACCTGCAGGTCACTCACTGTCCCTGACTCCCTGGAAGTTCACTGGCACACTTTCCAACACAGACTTAGTTTCAATAATCATATAAGAGTTCCTCCCAACATTCTGCTCTGTCATTCCTTGACTTCATTTCATGCAAAAAGGCTTACCTCTGTCATTCACTGCCACGGTCTTACTGTATACCTTATCATCACCATTAACGGTGCTTACTCCAGAACCTCAGTTTCAAGAATTCTACTCTATGGGCTCTTCTCACTCTGGGGTCAATGATTTTTCTACCTAGTTAGGTCCTAGGGACCATGGTTTCTGCTATCTTTTTACTACCCTTTATCTCATTAGTCCTCACATCCATCTTTGCTCAACCAAGAAGGTACAGTCAATCATCACTGTCACCATTATCATCATCACCATCATAATTACCATTATCGTCATCACCATCAACATCACCATCATCATTTCCTCGCATTACCTTTGTGGCAGGCTGCACATTCTAAAAACCGGTTTCAATAGTTCCTCCCATCTCACATGTACTTCTTATGTGACTTTATGCTCCTCCCATTGAGAGGTGGGTCTATGCCTCCTTGAATCTGAGTGGGGCTTTGACTGTGGCAGAAGTAATGTCAAGGCTGTTATAAAAGGTGGGAGAGCTTTTGTCATGTTTTCTTGGGACACTTGCTCTTAGAACGCAGTTACCATGCCATGAGGGGTCCACGTGGAGAGTAACTAGGGCCCTCAGCCCTCAGGACCAGCTGAGCTCATGGATGACGGAACAAACTTGCCAGCCATGTGAATCACCATCTGTTTTAGTTCCCTGGAGATGCTGTAACAAATTGCCACGAGCTGGGTGGCTTATAGCAACAGAAATGTACCTGCCCACAGTTCTGAAGGCTGGAAGTCTGAACCAAGGTGCTAACAGGACCACACACATTTGGGGGCTCTAGGGAAGAATCCATTCTTGCATCTTCCAGCTTCTGGTGGCACCAGACATTCCTATAGTTGCATTACTCCAATTTCTTCCCCTATGGTCACATCGCCCCTCTCTCTTCTGTATGTCACATCACCCTCTGCCTCTCTCTTATTGCAATTGTGGCCCATGCAGATAATCCAAGATAACCTCCCTGTCTCAAGATTATCAACTTAATTACATCTGCAAAAATCCCTTTTCCAAATAAGCTAACATTTACAAGCCCGGGAATTAGGACCTGAGACTATTGGAGGGCCATTATTGTACTACACCACCATAAAAAGGGGTCCTCGATTCCCCACTGGAACCACCCTGGCTGAGCAGATACAAACTGACTCCACCAAAGCTCTGACAAAAATGGAAGATTTACAAGAAAATGAATGATTATTGTTGTTTTAACCTGCTAAGTACTGGGTTGGTTTGTTGCACTGCAATAGATAACTGATACAACCCTGGGCTGCCTTGTTCATTTCTTGTTTCATTACACTTGCTGGTTTAATCCAACTCTTCACCTGCTCTCAACCGGGACCTGGCAGCTGAATGCCCTAAGAGAAACACAACCTTGCTGACTCTGCCCACACTGAATTCATGGCCACTTTGGCTGCCCAGCCATCCAATTACATTTCCCCAGTAAGAATCATTCTCCCAAATGGCCATTTCAGCCCTTCACTCAACTCAAACCTTTAATGCGTCCTCCCCAGCCTTCATCTCAGCTGATGTCTGATTCCTATTTCGCCAAGACAACAGAAGCAATCAGAAAAGCACTCCCACAAGTTCTTCCATCACATCTGTCACCCAATCCACCCACATGCACTGCTTTTCCTCCCCAAGTTCCAACTCTCCTCGTGTCCATTAATCCAGCCCCCAAGGACACCACTCATTCTCTCTCTTGCCTGCATCATCATTTCTTGCCTCCCGGCTGGATTAGTCCCATCAGTGTTAGCCGTGTTTTATTTCTCCCATTCCTCTCCAATGCTACCCGCATATCTCCTCCCTCTAAAATAAAATAATGGCTCATATTCTCAGTCGTGAATGCCTTTCCTCCCATTCTCTCTTGCATCCACTCCAATCAGACTTTTATACCTTCCATTTTATGGAAAACAACTCTTGTCAAGGTCATCCAACATTGCCAAGTCCAAGGTTCTTCTTCAGTCTGATCTTACTTAACCCATCAGCAACATATATTAGTTTCTTAGGGCTTCTGTCACCCACATCCACAAACCAGGTGGCTTTAAAACAACAGACAC
>NW_006298351.1:1039110-1053191 GCF_000327345.1 Myotis davidii
CTGTCATATGCTTGACTAAGGTTTATGGTGGAGACAAGTTAGTTATGGTGGAGAGTGGAGGAGAAGAAGGAGCTGGAATTGTACATTCTCCTTTAGTGTTATATTCATAATTCCTGAACAAAACACTTGGCAATCAAGCAACTTGGGTCCTCGATTCCCCACTGGAACCACCCTGGCTGAGCAGATACAAACTGACTCCACCAAAGCTCTGACAAAAATGGAAGATTTACAAGAAAATGAATGATTATTGTTGTTTTAACCTGCTAAGTACTGGGTTGGTTTGTTGCACTGCAATAGATAACTGATACAACCCTGGGCTGCCTTGTTCATTTCTTGTTTCATTACACTTGCTGGTTTAATCCAACTCTTCACCTGCTCTCAACCGGGACCTGGCAGCTGAATGCCCTAAGAGAAACACAACCTTGCTGACTCTGCCCACACTGAATTCATGGCCACTTTGGCTGCCCAGCCATCCAATTACATTTCCCCAGTAAGAATCATTCTCCCAAATGGCCATTTCAGCCCTTCACTCAACTCAAACCTTTAATGCGTCCTCCCCAGCCTTCATCTCAGCTGATGTCTGATTCCTATTTCGCCAAGACAACAGAAGCAATCAGAAAAGCACTCCCACAAGTTCTTCCATCACATCTGTCACCCAATCCACCCACATGCACTGCTTTTCCTCCCCAAGTTCCAACTCTCCTCGTGTCCATTAATCCAGCCCCCAAGGACACCACTCATTCTCTCTCTTGCCTGCATCATCATTTCTTGCCTCCCGGCTGGATTAGTCCCATCAGTGTTAGCCGTGTTTTATTTCTCCCATTCCTCTCCAATGCTACCCGCATATCTCCTCCCTCTAAAATAAAATAATGGCTCATATTCTCAGTCGTGAATGCCTTTCCTCCCATTCTCTCTTGCATCCACTCCAATCAGACTTTTATACCTTCCATTTTATGGAAAACAACTCTTGTCAAGGTCATCCAACATTGCCAAGTCCAAGGTTCTTCTTCAGTCTGATCTTACTTAACCCATCAGCAACATATATTAGTTTCTTAGGGCTTCTGTCATCCACATCCACAAACCAGGTGGCTTTAAAACAACAGAAACTTAGGTAATAACAGTCTGGAGGCTATAAATCCAAAATCAAGGTGTCAGTAGGGTCATGCTCCCTCGGAAGTTTCCAGGGAAGAATCTTTCCCTGCCTCTCCCTGCTCTCCTCATTCAGCATTTCTTGGCTTGTAGCCCCATCCCTCTCTCTTCCCCCCACCCCATGGCCTTTCCCCCTCTGTTTGTCTCGATATGTCCTCTCTTCTTCCCATAAGGACACCAGCCATTGGGTTTAGGGCTGACCCTAAGGCAGTATGACTTTATCTTAACTTAGCTAATTATATATGCAAAGACCCTACTTCCAAATGTCACATACTGAGGTTCCAGGCAGACATGAATTGGGGGTATACTTTTTGACCCACAACAGCAAGTGTTAGCACAATTGATCATTCCCTCTCAGACATACTTCCTTCTCTTTGCTTCTAGGACACACACTCCCTGGGTTGTCCTCCCATCTCAGTGAACACTCCACCTCAGTCTCCTTGGCTCATTGCTGCTCACCCCTCTGAGTGCCCCAGGGTTCAGTCCATGGAGGATTTTTTCTTCTCTCCACTGACTTCCTTCCCTAAGTGACCTCATCCAATCTCACATTTCCAAATCCCGAAGATTTGAATGTAGATAATGAAGATTTGCTAATGTAGATATTGACAACCTCAAGATTCCTAACTCCAGCCCCAGTCTCTCCCCTGAGCTCCAGACTGATACATCCTCCTTGGATATCTAAGGGTCATCTCAAACTTAATATGTTTGAAACCAAAACCCTAATTCTCCTCATACCCTAAAAACATCCTGTTATACCCATAACTCTCTCATCTCCGTGATTGGCATTTCTAGGGCCTAAAATTTAGTCAGTCTTGATTCCTCTCTTTCTCACATCTCTCCTCCAGTTCGACAATATATCCCATATTCAGCCACTTCCCATAATCCCATTGCCACACCCTGGCCCAACCCACCAACCTTTACCTAGAAGGGGTAGGGGGGGGTCAGCAAACTACAGCCTGTGGGCCAAACCCAACCTACCACCTGTGTTTGTAAATAAAGTTTTATTGGAACACAGTCCCACCCCTTTGTTTAGTACATATTATCTGTGGCTGCTTTTGCATTCCCAATGAAAGAATTGAGTAATTGCAACATGACAATATGGTCCACAAAACCAAACACATTTATTTATAGAAAAAAGTGTGTCAATCTCTAGTCTATGTTATTACAGTCATAGATCTTCCTAGAGATACCGTTGTCCACACGATGGTCAATTCACAAACCAGCCCGCGAGCCATGCTCTTTAAACGTTCCCTGCTTAGAATTCCTCAGTGCCCACTTTTGTCACTTGCCCAGGCCCACCTGTCCCTGCAGCTCTAACCCAACCACCTCTCTGTCCCAAGTTTCACCAGCCACACCAGACATGTTTCTCTCCTTGGAAGATTCCACGCATGTTCCCACCTCCAGGCCTATGCATTTTCCATTCTGTCTCCAATCCTGACCGGGCTCACTCTTGCAACTCTCATGTCCTCAGGAGACATTTGCTGCTCCCCTGTGTGAAATAGCACTAGCCCTCTCATCTGCTCTGCTTCATCAGAACTCTTCATCATCAGACAAAATGCATTTTCTCTTACTTTTCTGATTACAGTCTGTCTTGCTTCTTCAGGTTGGCATCGGCACGATATGCATTGTTCTATCTAGCCCAAACGCTTACTGCAGTGCCTGGAACACAGCAGCTGCTCAGTAAAGATTTGCTAATGAAGAATGACTAAAAGAATGACTGTGGGTCGTTTACATGCCTTAAGTTGCTAACTCAAAATGCCTGTGAGAGAGAGACTGAGGCGAGGACCTTAAGACACCTGGCCAGGACTCAGTCAAGTGTGAAACCAAAGCTCACTGCCCTAGCCATCCCTATCTCCTAAAATTATACTGTTCTGTGAATTTTAGAAAATATCTTAACCTATAAAATTATATTTCTAGCAAGCCAAGTATCCAACACTAAATGGATGGGTAAGCAAAATGTGGTCTATACCTGCTATGGAATATGATCAGCCTTAAAGAGAAGGAAATTCTGACAAATGGTACCACATGGATGACCCTGGAGGACATTATGCTGAGTGAAATAACCCAGATACACAAAGACAAAGACTGTGTGATCCCACTTACACGAGGTGCATCGAGGGTCAATTTCATAGAGACAGAAAGAACAGCGTGGTTGCCGCATGCCGGGGATGGGGAATGGGGAGCTGCTGTTTCACGGGTGTAGACTTTCAGGTTTGCAAAACAGAGAGTTCTGGAATGGGTGTGTGACAGTGCCCAACAGTGTGAATGTGTTTAATACCACTGAACTGTGCCCTTTACAATGGTTACGATGGCACGATTTATGGTGTGTTATGTATAGTTTACCCTAATTTTTTAAATAAAAAAAGACGTATTTATTCCTCATTACGAACGGCCAAGTGGGACTAAACTTCCCGCTTCCAGAAGAGGACTCGGAGCTCTGGAGAGTGAGGGGAGGAGGGCAAGGCTGTGGGAGGCAGCAGCTCGAACCCAGGCCTGTCCTGCTCCTCAGTGGACAGTACCACTGCCCTGCCTCCTCCTGAGGCAGCAGAAAGACTTCTCCCACGTATTTACCGAACTTTAAGTGACAGGAAATTAATTTTTTCCATTCCTTGGGTGGATTGGGAATTTCTGGAAACTTCTTTCCTCCCGCCCAGATCCAGCCCTGAGTCGGAGTGGGACAGGGCACAAACACAGAAATTGTCTCAGAAGACCTGGGGATGGGGGTGGGTGGTGCTGATGAGAGAGATTCATTTATTAGCATATGCAAATTGGCAGGGGTAAAGAAAACTGGGAAAGCTGCTATTTTATCATTTGTGGTAATTATAGTAATTTAGAGCGGTGAATCAATGGGTTCCTCCTGGAGGTAAAAGCATCGCGGAAGGGTAGCGGCGGTGTGATTAAGGAGTTCTGATTAAGAACCCCTGTCATTTTCACTTGAAAAAAGTGAGGAAAGAGACTGGGGTCAGAAGTGCAGCCACATCAGTCATGAAGGAGGGGACCAGGCCCTGTCCCCAGCACTGAGGACACAGAGGAATCAGACGCCCTGCCCTGCGAAAGTCACAGACCAAAGACAAGCACAGACACTGACCATCCCGACCTACTGTGATCACGCGCTGATCGCACTTGCAGAGGAGGCTAGGAGGAATGATTCCGTTTGTCCCGAGGGGAAGAATGGTCTGGAAAAGCTGCAGAGAGGAGGCGACTTCTACCAGTAAATAGGGTTTTGCAACGTCAATAGGAGTTTGCAGCTGATAGCTGTCAAGGAGGAAAGAGCTTGCAGGTGGAGGGAACAGCACATGCGAGGTGGGGAAGTGCCAGTGCGTGAGAAGAAGTCCAAGGGGGAAGGCGGCGAGTGGAAGGCTGCAGCTTAGGAGCTGGAGACACTGGCAAGACACTCAGGAGCCTGGACATAACGCAGAGCTAATGGGCGGATAAAGACAGAAGCAGAGGAGCGACTTGATTAGAAATGAATTTAGGAAAACCTGGCAAAGGGAGCCAGAGAGTCAGTGCAATAAACCAGGGATTACCTGGGGGGAGGGGGGGGGGAGCAAGGGACAGGCGTTTGGAGGTGGATGACATAGGAACAACTTCTAGTTCCTGAAACACAAGCAACTTGGAACTTCACAGGACAAGACTAAAGCGACCTGAACAACCATCTGATTCGACCCCCACTGTAGGAGGAGGAAGCCAAGGCTCAGAGAAGTGAAGGCACCTGTTTGAGGTCTCAGGGCTAGTGCACAGCAGAGCAGGGGTTTGATGTTAGGTCCATCAGACTCCAAAGTCTGAGCTCTGTCTACGGCTCCACAAACCTCTGGACAGAAGACAGATGGTCAGTCACCCCAAGATGCCAGTCCCCTGACAGAAGGGTCATTGAGCAATTAATGAGTCCTACCTTCAATGTCAGATGAATCCTGAGGAAGAAAAACAAGACACCCACTAAGAAGGGCTCCTGGTGGCTAACGGGGCTCAAATTAAAAAACAAAAAGAAAACACATAGCCTAACAGCCATTTCTACACCATGGCCCCTCGTGCACACCGCACTTCATAGAGAAGCCCGCAGTGAACCGCCTGCCTGCACTGTGAGCCCGCCCTTATAAAGGAGTTCCTGGAGTCCTATTCCAACCAATAGGACCAATGCTTTCCCTGCCCAATTGGGGTTGCGGAGGCTCTATTCTGACCAATCAGGGACCAAGGATGGGGACTTCTCTTTATATAAGCCGCTGGCTCAGAGAAGCACTTCCACTCATTCATGCATTTCCCAGAGCGGAGAGGGGCCTGGCTGCGGGGCAGCCTGACCAGAGCTGTCTTCACAGCCATGTGTATTACCATCAAGCCCGTTGCACTAAATGAAGTGTCCTTCTTCACCACACCCCAAATTGGGGATTCTTGTTGGCTTTGAATTGGCACCAACAACTATCTGTCGACAATGTCACTGAGACTCGTAAGCTCAGGAGAGACCACCCTGCGGTAGAAGGGATGGATTTTGTTTCCATGAGCAGTACAGGGAGCCCAGCCCAGAGAGTGGTGGAGCCGTCAGATGTGTCCACCGCTCGCATGTCTATGAGAGAGTGAGGTGCTCGTTCCTCGGGGTATGCAAGCCAAGGCTGACTCCCAACCTGCCCCGATGTACTAGA
Source organism: Myotis davidii (assembly GCF_000327345.1). Classification (NCBI taxonomy): domain Eukaryota; kingdom Metazoa; phylum Chordata; class Mammalia; order Chiroptera; family Vespertilionidae; genus Myotis; species Myotis davidii. Next base: position 1,044,894 of record NW_006298351.1, read on the forward strand.
GAGGATCCTGCACGCTAAGAAATTTCAAGATTGTTTTGAACTCTAAAGTTCCCCGATCTTTGCAGGTTGAAACACATTTCCAAGCCAACCAAACACCCCTTCATGAGCTGTCACTGAAGAATCATTTATTGATTCATTTATCAGCAAAGAGTCTTTTGGAAAACACTTTGGTGGGATAGTCACAAGGAGCAGAGAGAGGACTCAGGGGGTAACCGAACACAGCTGGTCTTGAAGGATGAGGAGGATGGGCTGTTCCAGCAGGAGGGACCGTGAACGCAAAGGCCAGAGGCAACAGAGAGCATGACAGAGGCCACAGCAGGTCACCGTGGCTGAAAGCAGCGCGGCAAGTGGACGGTTTGGGGAGAGGTGAGGCTGCAGTCACGGGCAGGGCCAGACTCTGCCCCGAGGGCCACGGGAGCCAATGACAAGCAGCAAAGTGATGTGCATTTTACAACACCCCCCCTGACAGCCATGTGGAGTTGATGTCATTCATTCCTAAGACTATTGTAGATGAGGGAAATGAAACCCGCCCTTGGCTCCCACGCAGCCATGTGGGACAGGAGTGTTTCCATCGTGGTCTGAGGGAGCAGTCTTACCTCATCTGGGCCCCAGAACTCCTGGCACCCATCCAGTGCTGGGGGCCACGTCCTGGGGACACCATGGGCGGCCAGGCCCTCTGACCTTGGCCCCTGCGGCCTCTGAGTGCCAGCCCCTTGCACCAGGCCTCGCCTGGCCTCGCCACCAACAGATGGAGTATTTGTTGACGCTCCAGTGACAGCTTGAAAACTCATCTCCTCCCTCCGAGCCGGCCCGTTCCACCTCGTCCTCCCATCTGCTATCTCATTTTAAAACTAGCAGAACAACTCGGCTAGAGCAATTCCGACTTTTTCCATCTGTGCTGAGTTAATTAAGAGGGTAATGAGAGCTGGGAAGGAACGAGGCCTGCATTAATTCAAGATATGATTAAGAGAAGCGCTTCTAAAACATATATATGTTTGTGCGCCCAGCAAAGCCCAGTAGCGCACCCCAGACCAAGGGCCTCTGCCGTGTCCTCTGCCGTGTCCTCGGTGGGAGGGCTCCAGGGAAGCAGGTGCCACCACGAGTGTGGGCTCCCAAAAGCAGCCCCCGTGGTCAGAGACCACCTTAGAGTCTCTCCCCAGAGGCCTCTCCACAAACATGCATTCATCACCTCGTCTGCATCCTTCCCAGTGAACACAGAGAGAACGCTAACCAGAGCTTCTCTTTATGACACAGTCATTGATTTGTTAACTAACCACGTACCTCAAACAGTTCTAGGGACATCAAAAATTTGCCGAAGATCAATAGAATGAAGAGCTGAGAACAGAACCCTGGTCTTCTGACTCCTAGTCCAGCAGGCCTACAAGTAAAAATATCGGTGATAACGAGTAGTAATGGATAACCAGCTAACGTTCATTGAGCATCTACTCTGTTTTGCTTTATGAAAACTCAGCCTCTCTGGGGGCAATGTGATAGCTCCTAAACAAGCTCTTAGATTCTTTCTTGGGAAACGCTCGGGAAAATAGCTAATGTTTCCTGCACACTTATATTGCAGGCCCCTTACATCCATGATCTCATGCTTTCTTCAAAACCTCTTGAGGCAGATGCCATTATTAACTCTATTTTGAAGAAAGAAGAAGAAGAAGAAGAAGAAGAAGAAGAAGAGGAGGAGAAAGGGAGGCAGAGAGAGGTTAGGTCATTTATCCACAGTCACACAGCTAACAGGCAGAGGAGCCGAGACTAGGAGGCAGACCTCTGGCTCCAGGCGGTACCAGGCCAGGTGACCAGGCTTGCTGTGTTGCATATGATGCAGCCCTTGCTTACCTTGTCAGAACCTCAGGCCCCTCAGCTGTAAAATAGCATTACCTACCCTGCTCTTATCAAAAGAAATCTTGGACAGCAAAGTGCTTTCTAAGCCACAATGAAGGCACCTGAGTTTAAGTCAGCTCTGCCAGGTGACCTTTGTCCTTTTGGGGAGTCCTCAGTTTCCCCATCTGAAAAATGGGTGGGGAGGGTGATACACCGGGTTGTTTCTTCTGACTTGCGCATGAACTCCATTTTTATTTTCTTTTTGCATCATTGAACTAAACAAGGAAATTATTGTCTCTATTAGCAATCTCTATCAGACTTTTTCAACCTGAAATGTGACTCTCCTAGACCGAGAAGTGCCAAAAATCCCCAGAAGACAACAGCTGCAATGGACTCAAGTCACCCAGCAGAACTCTGTGTTCACATCAGCTGACAGCTGCGTGGGAACTGTGGAGGCTGTGGTTGAGTGGCACTTGGAACCTCTCTGCTTCCCATGTACCTGCCTGGGCAGCAAACTCAGAAGCTAAAAACTATCTTTCCCAGAGGCCTTTGCAGCTGAGGCTTTGGAGGCAAATCAGGCTCCACCAATGAGGTGCAACCATGTGAGACTGAGAGGGCAGAAAGAAGGTGGCATGTGAATGTCCCATTGGCGGATGAACTTTCACAGAGGCGAGTCAAGGGAGCCTCCCAGACAATCCAATTGAGTCAGAGACAGAGCTGGGGCCACACCTGTGCAGTGAAACTTCCACATCTGGCAGCGCCCTGAGCCCCTCCCCCCACCCCACACACACACATGAACTTACACTCATTTCTCTCATCTTGAACTTCCCCTCCCCCTTCCAGGATTTTACTTTATTATGTCCAGCTACATGGGCTAGAATTTGGCACATAGAGAAAGAACAGTTACTTTTAAATACATTTGGATCACGATTTGCCCCACCAGTGGCTTTAAATGCTTTGAAGCTTAATGTGATGGTATTAAGGTGATTCTGAAGTCTCTCACCTTCTCTGGTAATCTGAAATACAGGGAAGGGAACTATCCACACTTGGGAGCCTGCTAGGTGCCCTGAACTTGGTATATTGACTCGCTGGATCCTCAACCCCACAAAATGGGTATGAACACCTTACTTTATGTCATGGGTTTGGGCTCAGAGAGGTGGATCACGTGACTGCAGAACCCTGGCTCTTGTCCCTCTGTCCCCAGAGATGAGGTTCTCTTCTCGGACACTGCGGGGTGCCTGTGGTGCCTGTGTTGCTTGCTTTACCTGCAGGAGGCAGTCGGGGCTGAGCAGAGACAGAAATGAGCCCCTCTCCGACTCAGTCTCATAGCAGAGTTGGGTCCCCCGGCGGGTGCACTGCCCGGAGCAGGGTTTTGCTGAAAGGCATTCATCCAGCCCAGCGGAGAGAAGATTATTCTAGATAACATACGGTCTGACGGGACATTAGCATTCTTAGACTACAAATCAGCAACCAAAATAAAGTAAATTGTTAGGTCTGGGTGGCATAAAGTACGGACACAGACAAAGAGACTTAAGGGTCCGAGTTGCTCTAAATCAGTTGAACCACCTTGCAGCTCCTCGTATTACCGTCTTAATCTAGCACATTAGCGAGATTAGTACATGGCTTTGGCAATTAAATTGCATATTTTATGAATTCTCCTTCTTTCAGGCTGTAGTCCTTCCCAGGAAATTGCAGACTCATAAACCTCGGTGTCGAGCACGGGCAGGAGGAAGTGGGGAAACCAGGATGGCGCTTGGGGGCAGCTCTTCGCTCCACATTCCATATTTTCATTCGCTGGGAAAGATTCCTAGTTCATACCCCCATTAGGGTAAAAGGAAGGTCAATGAATAGACTTCGAGATGAGTCTTCTGAGGCACATGAGGGGGGTCCCTGGGGATGAGAGGGCGTTTTCATGGCTGAGAGGAAGCGTTTCCGATTTTAATACAGATGTGTTGGAGCTGGTGAGTTATTCTACTCTGAGAGCAAGAACACATTTTCTTCTGCACTTTGACTACTGGCTTCGCCACGGCCCTAACATACAAGATTTGGGATCAGAATCTATTACTTAGTGAATCAGAGAATAAAATCCATTTGATAGGGGCACATCTGGTGAGCTATTTCCTGTGACTCTGTCCTTGTGATGTTGACAGACTGCTCCATGATGCGTGCTCGAGTGTGCACACATGCACACACACACGCACACACAGTCTTTCATGCACAGACCAAATTCCTCTCCTGGATAGAATTCTGTGACCTAGCTGGTCAGTGGTCCCACGTGCCAGGCTTCCGTCAGCACATTTTGAGGCCTGGATCTGGAAGGATCTTCCAGCTCATGTTCTGGAACCCTCTCCTGTGAAAATGGAGTCACAGGAAATCTGGGGAGCAAGATGCTGACAGAGGCACGACCAGAAGTTAAAGTGTTGTGCAAATTCGGGGCCTCGCAGCCCTCCCTGGAGGTGGAGAGCTGGGTGCTTGAGAGCATGGGCACCAGACAGGCGTGAATTCAGTCCTGATTCTGCCATGTCTTCGACCTCATGTAAAAGAAGAAGAATTTTCCTCATAGGATTGTTGTAGGAGTATCTGTGTGAATAAATACAGACATAGACATAGATATAGACATATAAATGACATAGGCACAGGCACAGATAAAAATATACGCAGTGCTGAGACTAGTGCCTGACATATAGCAAGCTCTTAGTGTCAATGGCACTATTTCAATATTAACATTATTAACATTATTATGGTTGTACACATCGGAGGCATGGTGGTGCTAGGAATTTAATGTTCAATTCGACTCATCAAATGTTGACCTGCTAAGGTAGCTACTAAGCTCCAAGCTTGGGTCGCCTGCTGGGAACACAGACAGGCAGGTGTAAGTCAAACAAATGTGAGTCTGATGGTGGAGATGGCCACAGAGCCAAGAAGTACCTGTCTTGGGTAGGCAGCTACTAGAGTGCAAGGCCACAGTGCTTGTGCAAAGCGGAGAGGCCATCTGAGCCTGTAGTCCATGGAGGTCAGGCATCCGAAGGCCATGCTCCAAGCCCCATCATCCCCACTGTGCACAGCTATGAGACACTGGCCAGGGGTCCCCAACCTCCCTGGACCTCAGTCCTATCACCTGTGACATGGAAAGGGGAGGAATCCCAGAATGGGTGCTGGGTAAGTCCCCCCCACAGCTCTGGTTAGCAGTGATACTGAAAATGGATCTCAGGTTGGGCGGGAGGGGGGGGGGTGAATTTCAAGGACCCCTTGGCCATTAGAATGTATTAATTAAGATCTTCCATACCTACATCTCTTCATCCATTTCCAATAAATGAAGCTCACATATTTAAATGTCCCATGCAGATGGGAGACAGGAAGTGGCTTAGTCTTCTCATGAAGATGCCAGAACTATTTCCTTTATTTTTTTTCCTTTGCTTTTACTTTTAACTTGTCTGGACAGTCAGATTCTGCAGTTCCCTGCCCTTTCTCCTTCCACCTCCTACTCTCTCAGGCCCCGGGTTGCCTGCCTTTCTTCCTTGCGTGAAAGAGCAGAGCTGATGCCTTCTGCATCGCTGTAGGCAAGTCACCTGCTTGACGTGGCTGTCACTGAGACCAAAGCAACATGCTCAGCACGGAAGGCAAGGTTGAAAGGATGGAGGAGATTTAACCATGAATCACTAAGTCACCAGGAACAATAACTACACAAATAGAAAAATGAACGAGTGAGGAAGCTGAATTGTGAGGCTCACCCATGGCGTTGGCTCCACCCTGTTTATCTTTCTTCCTTTGTTCTCTTACTGATGCCTGCAGCTATTTGATGAAAGCGGAGTGGATGTGAGCCAGACATTACTCCACGCTTCATCTCTGTAAGTCACTATTGGAGGGCATTGCCATGCTCTCCCCCATTTCATTGGTAATGAAACTAAGTTGAATAGTTCCCCTAACGTCACCCAGCTACCCAGTGGCAGAAGCAGGACGGTGCCCGGGCAGTATGGGTCCAACTTTAGCCTGTGCTGCTTCTCAGAACCCATGTGTGTGGGGGGGTTCCTGACTTCATCTGAGCAGCAGCCCGGGGACCCCTTCTGGCTGCCTCAGAGGGAGGATGCTGCCCTTGACCAGCAAGATGCAGGCTGCGCGAAGTGAGACACAGGCAGTCTGCCCCAGCCCCTCGTCCTGGACCCCACCTCTGCTGGCCACTCCTGCCCAACAGCCATCCTTGAGGCTGTGAGCAGTAAGCCAGCCTTTATCTGAGCAATAATTGGGTGGAATCCTTCTGCCTTCTGAAAATGCTTTAGAGCAAAGCTCATCCACGTGTCTGGGTGGGAGGGAATTAATCACCCATTAAGTTTTACCTGGCTACACATTAGAATCCTCTGGGGAGCTGTTAAAACTCCCGATGCCCAGACAGCACCCCGCACCAATTACATCAGAATCTTGGGGGCGGGGCCAGACATCATTATTTTTTAAAGCTCCCTGGGTGATTGCAACATGCAGCCAAGTTTAAGAACCACTTCTCCAGACCAAATTTCTTAGCAGGCAGAACACAAATGGAGACACCCGTGAAAAGTCAAATTGCCACTGGGCTCCTTGGGCTCAGTGCCTGGGGGAGAGGAGAGACCCCTGAGGACTTCCTGGAAGAAAGAGCCCCTGAGCCGTGAAGTCAGACTAATCCAGAAAGGCAGCTGGGAAGACCTCTCCTTGGCCTTGAGGTCAGCCCCTCTCCAGCAGCCACAACCTCCCCCAGCAATTTCCCTCCTTCCTCCCCCACCTTCCTCACGTCCCGCAGGAATGGGCCGAGCACTGCAGACAAATGCGATGTTGAATGAAGAACATATGTCCTGCGTGCATTTAAAGAGCATTTCTCTTCCTCCTGCCCAGTCTGGTCGGGAAGTCGGTTCTTTCTGCTTTCACATTTTAGGGGCGAGCAGATGGCAAAAGTTTTGATTCAGGAATAATGGCCATCTGAAAGGCCCACGCTCAAGGACCCCTGACTGTCATCAAAGAATTATCACGGACACACAATCTGGACTCCTAAAAAGTCCCTGTTTCATCCAAAAATGAAATCTTCACCTACCCACCCCCAGCCCAGCTTCTTCTTTTGTGCCTCTGTCTCAGCAAATGAACACCCAGCACTGAGCCTGCCTCCCCCCTCTTTCTGGTGAGTTTACCTCCTTAATGTGTCTTGCCTTGGCCCCCACAACTCCCCGCTTCACAGACCTCCCCATGTATCCCATAGACCCTCTGCTTTCCTTTCCTCCATCAGCATGTATTCCACATTGTGGCTCGGAACTTTCTAGACGGTCCAGCTGGCCAGAACACATCCTGTTCAACAACCTCCTATGACTTCATGTTGCTACACTGGTGCTTCCCACATGGTCACTTCTCAGCTCACATAGAAAATGGTAGTGTGTGTCCAGCATCCTGGAGAAGACAGAAGAGCTGCTCATTGCTGGGAGCAACCAACCCTGGTGCTGACCAACCCAAGGGCTGAGGGACTCAGGATCTCAGCTCCTTTATCAGCCATCGCAACTGACGAACTGGGCGCTCAGGCCTACGATGATGGATTCCAAACATGAGTGGCCATTAGAATTGTCTGGAGACCTTTGAAAAGGCAGCTCCCAAGGCCTCCTCTGACCACCACTCCTCCCCCATCTCCCATGGAGTTCAGGCTCTCACAGAGCTGGGCTTTTTCCCTTAAGAGCACTTATCTCATTGATAAGCATACCATCATATATCCCAGTATCTGATTCCGGTCTGCCTTGCTTACTGAACCCTAAGTTCCAATAGTCCCACTGTAAACCCAGCGCGCCTAGCTCAAGTCAAGTGATGCTTCTTCCAGGAAGCATTCAAGGATCTCTTCTCAGGACTTAACTATCTTCACCAGGCATAGGTTATGAGCATTGAGGACCTGTGACAGTGCCTGGCACATAGTCGATGCTCAAAAAACATCTGTTGATGATGAATGGATGGATGGATGGAATGGACAGATGGACAAATGGATGAATGGATTGATGGATGGATGGGGTCATTAGATGGAGGATGGAGGATGGAGGATGGATGGGTCTTAGCTCTGCTGACCTCTCAAACTTTATTTCACGCCATATCCTCACTAATATGCTCAAAGCTCACAAATTGAATGATGGGATGACTGTGTTCCTACATGACTTTGTCCTTTTCGAAAAGGAGCTGTTTTGCTATTTGAAGAGGGTTTTCTGCTCCCAGGAAACAAACGCTTCTGCAAAGAATAGGAAGAGGTGTGTCAAAGAAGTTATTTCTAAGATGAGCATCAATGCTTCATAGTCTTGCACACTCTCTGTTGGCTGCCAGAGAAGTGGCATCCACACCTAGGGGAAGATCAAGAATAGCTCGATAATTAAGCATGTTTCATCGCCAAGCATGTGATGCCAGCAGAGAGGGCTGTGAGTCCAATCCAGAACCTCTGTGGCTGGACCCAGCGGCGGGGCCAGGAGAGCTGTGTGGAACAGCAGG
>NW_006298351.1:1053298-1065022 GCF_000327345.1 Myotis davidii
TCTCGCTGAGCACTCACTATGTGCCAGGCACTCTGCAGAGAACCTTATACACAATATCTCCTTTCACCTCCCCTACTATCATGCTAGGAACCACCATTGGATTCAGGAGCCATACTGCCTGGGCTTGAGTCCCTCTGGCGCCCCCTAGTGGCTACATGGGATTGGGCAAGGTAGGTAACCCCCCCTTTCTCTATTTCTCTTTGGTAAAATGGGCATGATAACTATTGCCTACTTCGTGGGGTTGTGAAGATGACATGAATTTATGTAATTCATGTAAAGTGCTTAAAACACAATCAAGGCTCATAGCATTCATTAGTTGCTAGCCATTATTATTATTAATTCCATTTAATGAATGAGGAAACTGAGTTCAGAGAGGTTACATAGTACCCAAGTAGCAGAGTTGAAGCTGAACCCAACTCTGTCTCGTCAGAGCCCACAGTCCTCACCACCGGGAATACTGCCTACCTCAATACCCTGATGTGTGACTCTGCCCACCTCAGGCGCCTTCCACCCCTGCTGCACCAGGCCTGGCACTCTCGTTCCTCTGAGCGCAGTCTTCATTCAGTAGATACTTCCTGGGTGACTGTGCAGGCCAGCCCCAGGGGGTGCACAGATGCATCAGACACAGTCCCTACCTGCAGATGGCTTCGGCCTACAGTGGAAAGGCCAGATGTGAGTATTAAGATGCAACATCAGAAGAGAGCTGTGTTTATTGGTTACCTACTTTGTGCTGGGCCAGCGTCTTCCTCATTTTCACTTCACCCTGACGTAGCGTTATTGTGCCCATTTTGTAGATGTGGGAACTGAGGCCCAGAGAGGTTGAAACACTTGCCCAAGATGGCACAGCTAGGAAGGAATCTGAAATAAGGGCTGCCCCATTCTGGCCCATTCAAATCACTCTGAACTAAAGGGTGACTTACTGTAGCCTGGATATAAAACACTGTGCTGGGATATGTGAGTCCTGGGGACACCATCACTTGGGGGTCACAGAGCCTCAGACTCGAAGGAACTCCATGAGAATGATAGCAACATATTAGCCAAAATTGTCAATTTTCTAGAAACATACAACTTATCAAAATGGACTTTAAACGAAATTTAAACACAAAGAGATCTATAACCACTACAGAAGTTTAATCAGTAATTTAATATCTAGCTACCCAAAGCACACACACCTGAGTATAAGTAAAGCTGGGGAAATGTAAATAAGATCAATGGATTGTATTAATGTCAATATCCTCACTGTGGTCTCACACTACTGTTTTGCAAAATGTTACCGTTGGGGGAAACTCAGCAAAGTGTTCTGTGGATCTTTCCGTATTATTTCTTATAGCCGCATGTGAATCAACAACTACGTCAATAAAATTTCGACTAAAAAAATCAATGACAAAATAAAATCCCAACAGGAAAGTGAGCAAAGTATATGAACAAGCAATTCATGGAAGAGAAAATATAAGTGGCCAATAAACATATGTAGAGACGATCAAATTAAAACAATGAAGTATTATTTCACACCAAGTTAATTTCCTTTTTCTTTTTTCTAAAAATCTGATAATGCCAAGAATTGTCAAGGATATAAGGAAAAAGGTATTAATTCACTGCTGTTGAGAATATAAATTGGTACAAGTACTCGGGAGAGCCATTTGGCAATATCTAGTAAGCTGCAGATGTGTCTATTCTATTCAGCAAGTCTGCTTCGCTCTCTACCCTGGAAACGCTCGCGTATATATACACAAGGAGATATGTACAAAGACGTTTATTGCAGCAATGTTTATATAGCAAAATAACCCAACTGTTCTTCAATAGCAGACAAGATAAACAGCGATTTGTTAATAAAATGGAATACAATGTGGAAGTTAAAAGAGCTAAAACTGGTATTCATACATAAACATAGATAAACTCAACAAAATGTTAAATGGGGAAAAGCAAGTTGCAAAATAATACGTGATGATAGCATTTATTTAAAAAACTTAGGCCTGCAATGCTATACTATAGTATTGCCGATGGAAACATAAATATGTAATAAAGTTCAAATAGACACATGAGAATATTTACAGGAATGATGCACACAGGTACCTTTGCCAAGGGGCGAGGGGGAAAGACCAAGGTAAACTTCACATGTAGCCCTGACATTTTATTTCTTTAAAGATTTGAAGCAAATATAGCAAAGTGTGTATGTGTGTATATTTGGAAATGAGTATCCAAGTAACATTTATTTACATTTTAGTAATTTTAGAATGCTTCAGCATTAAAAAGGAAAATGATTATGAGAACATATAACCCCTGATCCAGCAACTCCACTTTTAGAAATGTAGCCAAACATAAAATTTTGTGCTCGTGTTCATGAACAACTATGTTCTATGTAGCATTGTTGTTAGCAGCAAAAACCTGAAAATAACCTAAAAGTCCATTCATTGGTGACTCAGCCTCCACCGGGTCCATGATGTCCCTACGGCAGGGGGCAGATTCTCCAGAGGGAGGGGGAAATACGTGGGATTTCTTAAACCTTCTGTTCAGAACTAACACACTGTCAGTCCCATTCAGACGTCATTGGCTAAAGGCCAAAATCAAGGAGTTGAGGATGTAAACACCCCACCGACCAGAGGCGAGGGGAGTTACGTGGTAACGGGTGTGAGTCTGCAATCTTACCGGGAAGGAGATAGTAATAAATAGCTGTGAGAAAAATGAAATTGATTATAGCCACTTGCTGACTACGTAACTATAAACAAATTATTTAACCTCTCCGAGCCTGTTTTCGTACCTAGACAGTGGAAATAATGGTGCCTCCTTTGCAAAGAGAAGGCCTGAGATAATGATCATAAAAGGCCCTCGCACAATGCCTGGGACCTGTAATCGGTCAGCCCTTGTTCCTTCCTTCCCAGCGGCTGCTAGTGTCAAATGGAGGTTTCCTAGAACAATGCTTCTTAAATAATGTTTGTCCAAGGAGCAATGTTTTTTGCTTCCTGCCAGCCAGGAGTTTTGTAAAACACAATAAAAAGGAGTTGCTAGAAATGTGAAACAAAAATAAAGATATATAAATGTTAGCTAACCACAATTTTTTTATTATTAGAGTCAACCAATGTATATCAAATTGCCTCCCACGAGAGACGGTGTGCAGTAGCAGAGGTCACGGATGGGCGAGTTACAGCAGTGCTGGTCCCTTCTCCCCAGCCCCTCCCCTGCTGGCCCTGACCCTGGAGGAATCACCTGCAGGAGGGGGGAGTTGGAGGGGAGGTAGGGGGAAAGCTAAGTGAGGGCCAGCAAAGGGTGGAGAAAGCCCCCTACCACCTACCACCGCAGGCCCTTACGCCACAAGGGCAGGCCTGGGCTGGAGATCCGCATTGCATGGAGGTCGAAGTTCTGATTTGGACCAGCCTGAGATTCTTAACCCCAGAAAGTGGGTTGACTTTCACTATCTATGAGCGATCAAACAATGTGTGTCAATATTGGTTCATTAATTGCAACAAATGACCATACTAAAGAAAAGTTTTAATAATGTGGGAAACTGGGATAATATGGGAACCCTCCTACTATCTTCTCAATTTTTTTGTAAACCTGTTCTATAAAAAATAACATCAAGTTGAAAACTACTTTAAAATACTTGATCATCTATGGGGTCTGCCTGAGCTGCCGGGGAAGTGGGGGGTGGGGGGCGGCCAAGAGAGCAGGTTTGAAAGCAGAGGAGGGAGAAGGTAAAGCTATTTCTTGGTTGCACCCTAAGAGGCCAGTACAATCAATAACAGGTTTACTAGTGACTCTTACAGATGGAGCGATTTTGAAAGTATGGCAAAACTGAATTCTCTGATTTTTTTTTCTAAATCTAATGTAGTAAAGCTTATCAGCCTTTCTTCTGTGTCGAGTAAGTGATGCAGAGATGGTTAACGACCTCAGATGTGATTATCTGGGGTGGATTCTGTGCCTCTACATCCATTTCCCCTGCTTCTGGGATCAGCTCTTCACGTTCCTTCAGGAGAACATCCCGCCCCCAGTCACAGTCCAGGTGATCAGAGTAGAACTAATTCCGACCCTCAGCCCACCCTGAACCAGCAGGGAGACACAACCCAGCTCTGGCCAATCCTTGAGCCACGGTGATTCATTCCCAAGGGGGCACCTGGTCCAAACAGTCTCAGCCCTCAGGCATGAGAAGTTTTCCTTCTGCTATGTGGACAGGAAGGAGCTGTGGTTCTACCAGGCCCACCCAGTGGCTGGGAACAAAACTAACACAGAAGAAAACAAAGTGAATTTGATGACATCATTTGAGCACCTGGATCCAGCCCTACCTGACCCCGCATCCCTGGGACCTTTCAATTATGTGGTCCAATTAGTGTGTTTTGTTTTTTTAAGCCAATTTGACACAAGTTTCTATTTCTTGTCAGTAAAAGAATCCTGACAGATTTTGTGTGAGTTCTACCCTCGAGGTAATCTGATGGGAGAGACAAAATGGAAAGGAAATAACCAGATGCCTGCTGGACGCCTGTGGCCCTTAGAGATGCTGGTGCCTGGCTCAGGGGTCCCCACACCAAGAGGGCCAAGTTCTCCTCATGGCTTCTCTTTACTCCCAGAGACAAGCAGCTTCCTGGGCCCCTCTGCCTGCACCAGGGGCCCAGGCTGCTCAATCTGTGTCTATTCTAAATCCACTCCAAAGCAGACCTGAACTTGGTCAACTTCCCAACATAGCACTTGTGAGTGATACAGACGCTGAAGGGGAGGTGGGGAGACATAAGGCACATCCTTAATGGTCAACTTAACACTCCCATTTCATCATGCCTCGTCCTCCCCAAGTTTTTCTCAGCTGCTCCTCCGGCGGAGAGACAAACATTGCTGACTCTTCCCCCACGCAGCATCCAGTCTCAGGGGCTCCTCACTCCCTGGCCCGCACCCCAAGTTCCTTTTCTATCCGCCTCCCCACAACTCTTCAAAATTCTCTCCCTCCTACAGAGCGACAACTTTGGATCCTCCACCGACGCTGTTTATACACAAATGCACAGAGGTGCTTGGCAGAACGAAAGCTTGCCTATTAACTTAATCTATTCTCTTTAGAAGCAATTTAGGTTATAAATGGGAAAAGGAAAATTTATTGCATACAAAAAGGTTACAACACAGTGGGAGAAATACTGCACAAGAGAAAGATGAGCAAGGTGTGTGGGAGGAGAGGGGAGGGGAGGTGACTGTGACCCTGCCCACAGGGCCCTAGGGAAGCTTCCCCATGGAGGTGGCCTCTGAGCGGACTCTATAGCATGAAGCAGTGTCCGACCGGCAGAGAATAGAGGAAGAACACGTCCACAGGAGAAGGAGCATGTACTAAAGAGCAGAGGCTGGAAAGTTCATGTTCAATGCAGGGAGGACCTTTCAGAGGGTGCCTGGGACAAACGGCGAGTGGGGAGGGGCCGAGGCAGTGAGCCAGGTGAGGTGGACAGGTTCCCAATGACAGAGCATCTTGGATCCCAGTGAGCAGACGACTCGTCCAGCAGGTGACAGGAAGCCATTTGCAGGTCTTAATCAGAACAGTGCACAGCCAGATCTTGTTTACAAAGATTATGTCGGTCGTGGTATGCAGGGGAAGTTTGGAGGCTGATGGGAAAGGGTGGGATTGGTGGAGCCAGGGGGCAGTTAGGGAGCTAGCTGGCACCAGTGATGTGCTCTTCTGGTGGCAAAGAGCAGAGGCACAAGAACCCAAACCTAATGGCATGAGCACCTTTAAGGCCTCTGATCAAGTCTTGTCCACTATTGCGTGGTGGCCAAAGAAAATCCCACGGACAAGCCCAGCTAATACTCTGCAGAGTGCAAAGCACCGCAGAAGCTCTGAGTGTGTCGTCCTATCACAGTGGAGTGGAGAATTGGAGCCAATAGTCCAGTCTACCCCACACCATCTTACTTACCCAGAATCCCCAAGCCCCCTCAGACCCTACCACTAAGCCACAACTGCAATGCCAAATGCTCCCACCTAGCGGGGCTTGCAAAATCCATGGAAGCCACAGCTAATGGAGGTCTAGTTGACCACATCATCTGGGCCTTCACCCACTTATTCATACAGCCCATGCTTCTAAAGCAATTAGAAGTCTTTTAAGGGAGATTAAGTTGTTAGGTCCAACGTAAAGACTTGACAATATCCTTATGGAAAATCTTCCCATTTCCTTGGGTAGATCAGACTTCCTGAATTCCAGCCACGTAAGTCATAGCCACCGAGGTTAGCTATAATGTCACCCACTCCTTTGTCTGCAAGCTCCTCCCTGCACACCACCTCATGCATCTTTTATTGCCACCTTAACACCTTTATAAAATATTGATTGCCCATATCCATGGCCAGGCCAAGGGCCCCAGAATGAGCTTGTGTGCTGATGTCTGGAGTTCAGGGCTCGTCACAGATGACGGAACCCGCTTGGGGGCCTGGGAAGACCTTCTAGCCCCAGCACAGAAGAGATGCTGGGGAGTTCAATTAACACAGTGCTTACTAATGAGAAGATGAGGGTCTCAGAGGAGGGTTCGTGAGAAGGAGATGGAAGGAAATGGAAAGGTCAAGAGGAAGGAAGAGGAGTTGATGGTGGGACCGAGCTGAAAGCGGATCATCAGCCCCGTTTGCTGTTAAATTTAATGGGCTGTAGGGTTGATTGCTCAATCTACAAAATGAGCTATTAATTTGCTGTTCTAGCAGGATAGGACCCATTTTATGCAAATTGATTCGAAAGCCAGCATCAATTCTAAGAGAATGGCTCAGGCCTCTCCAAGCCAGAAGTTTTGCAGACTTTCCTATCGGAGGTTGTTGAGTCTGCTTGTGCTATGCCAAGTGAGGGTCCCCGAAGTGAGGACCTCGGTCCCTATCCACCCCCCCACTGCATTGAGCTCCTGAGGGCGGGGCTGTGTCTGCTCTGTTCACCTCTGCATGCCCTGCACCTAACACAGGACCTGGTGCCTGAATGAGTGGGTGTGACTCCTCTGGTGGATTGGCCTCAGCCGTGTGTGTGACTTTGGGCAAGTGACTGCACTTCTCACTCAGCCTCTGGTTCCACCGTCTATAAAGGGGAGGGTTTGGACCAAGCCTGGTCCTGGAGCTTCCATTGTCCAAGTCAACAGTGAACTCTGAGCACGGTCCATGGGAGCCGTGAGTCTCTGAGACATGAGGGGGAGTCTGGGAGATGTCCGACCGCCTGGATCTCAGTGCCGCCATGGAGCCATTCCCTAAGGCGCAGGTTCTGCTGCCCGGGTTTCAGGGAGCCCTGGTCTTAAAAACCTCACCTGCAGTCTTGTTCTAGCGCTGACCTGCTGGGGAGCGGTCACTTCTCTTCTGTGGGGATAATGACTTTGACCTCACGGGCTTTTGGGAAATTGAAGCTGAAACAATGGAAGAAAAAGGTGTTTTAAAACCAAAATGTCCTGTGAGCCTGTCAGGTGAAGGAGAGTGGGTTTGGGGGACAATGTAATCAGGGTTCGGGTCCCAGTTCCACCACATGCCAGCTGTGTGACTTTGGGCAAATAACGTCACCTCTCTGAGCCTCTGTGTGCACATCAGTAAGGCCAGAATGACCACCCCCCGGGTTGTCAGGAGAATCCAATGAAACACAGTGTGAAAGTGTCTAGGACTATGGTGCCTCGGAGCCACAGGACTGGCACAACCATGTGCAGGACCCAGCGCAACATGAAAATGCAGGGCCCCCTCGTTCGAAAATGATGAAGCATTTGAAGGATCGCAGAGCATTGAAGTAAGTGCGGGACCCCTCTTGGGGCAGAGCCCCGTGAGACTCCATGGGTCACACCCCCGTGAACCCAGCCCTGCTGGCACAGGGTAGCTGCTGAGGTAGGTTGGGCCCTTCCTGGCCTCAGCCCTCGCCCTCCTAGAACATATAAATAGGACTCGAAACACTTTGAGAAGCAGCTCACTATTGTTATTCCTGAAGCAACTTCATTCTCCCTCCTCTGAGCAGAGCAGACTCACCCATCCTGATAGACATCGGATAAAGGTGGGAAGAAATCAGCTTTCAGGCTGCTGGCAAATGCTGGCAGAATGGGTTTACAGGATCAGCCAGGAATTAGAACAGGGCAGACGTGACCAGCGGTGTTTTCTACACAGGCAGGAAATTCTGAGCAGCCATGATCCTCGTTCAGGAACCCTCAGTGGCTCCCCCTCCAGCACCGTCAAGGTTAAGTTTAGCATCCCCAGCAGAGCATCCGATGCCCTCCATGGACTGGTTTTCCACCTGTCTTCCCCCAAGCCCTCCCATGGTGCTTCACTAAGGCTGTTTTCTCATTGGCCTCATATGCTCCAATGTACCGTCCCACCTCCATGACTTTGTTCACTCAGCTTCTACCTCCTGGAATGCACTTTCCCTATTTCTCAGTCTCCTAAAAAATTTTCCCAATCTGAGTTTACATCCCTCCTCTTCCAGGAAGCACTGTAGAATAGTCTCCAGGATATGGAGACTGTATTAGTTAGCTCTTGCTGCAGTAACAAGCAATCCCAAAATCCCAATGCCTTATGGGTACAAACATTTGTTTCTTGTAGGTCAGTTGTATGCGTCTGTCTGCTCAGTTTTGCTCCATCTGTTTTCTCATCTGGGCACCCAGTTGGAGGAGCAGCATTCGTCAGGGACAGTAACGTGGCATGTTGCATGGTTTCTCGTGGCAGAGAAAAGTCATGCATGAGAGGCAGAACCAAACAATGAATGCCTTGAAAGCTGTTGCTCAGATATGGTGGCCCTCACATTCCATTGGCCAAAGAAAGTCACATGGCCAAGCCCAAAGTTAATGGGGTGGGAAAGAGCACTCCACCTATGGGGGAGCAGAGCAAGAAAGGGGGTGAGGATTGTGAACAAATCACACAGTGCACTCAGCAACCAGAGAGCTCATTATTTGATTCAAATACTTCTGTTTTAAATCCCAGTTCTTCCAATTTTTTGTCAAATATGCTCAGGTAAGTTTTTAAACCTTCTGTTCTCAATTTCAGTATCTGTAAAAACAGGGTAAAAATACCTATTTTAAAGATACCTGGGAGGGATTAAGTAAGGTAATAGCTATAACATGTTTTGCACAGTCTTTGGAACACAACAAGCACTCATAACTGATGTTTTTATCAATAGCATTTTTAAAATTCTTTTTACCCATTGTAACTTCCTATTCACTCATTTGTCCATTTTTTCCTTCTTCATTCAACATCCATTTCCATTGCACCCATTGGCATCTGCCTGACTCTCTGTCACACCGTCTTAGTCCAAAGGAACTTGGGTTCCATTCATAAGTCCTGCAGTTCCCAACCAAGGCTTGGTTGACATCTTCAGTCACCCCACAGCTGCACATACAACCCCGCCCTGTAGAAGAACCCCAAAGGCTTTTCCCTCTTGGTCTGCTTCTATTTCAATGTAAGGAATCCAAGTAGGATCAGTTCAGTAAAGGAATGTAGGCACATCATACGTTAATTAGGGTCATGACGTTAAAACTGCTTTCATGAGAGAAAGGACTAAGGTAGGGGACAATGAGACTGAAAACAAAACAGAAAAGAAAAGGGGGGAAATGGTCAGAGGGAGCAGGAGAGTCCCTCCTGTGGCTAAAATAAACTGTCCGCATTTCTCTAAAACGGCTGCCAATGGCATCTGACTCCGCTAAGGAGCTGTCCTATAAATCACTCAGCTTCTCCAATGAATGAGAAGAAGAGGGGACACCTTGAGCTGCATGGTGATTTAGGTCTCAGCCCCAAACAGGGGAGCAGACAGCTCCCTAAGGATGAATGAGAAAACAAGCAAAGAAGCTTGCTCTCCCACAAATCCCTGCAGCCTCTCCCAGACGGTTGGTTTAACAGAAACCCCACAAACCCCAGCTCTGCCTTTACCATCCGCGTGGCCTTGGGCAAGCTGCTCCCTGGCTGTGAGTCTCAGTTTCCTCCAGTGATGGAGGCGGCAGCAGGGCCGCCCTCTCGGGCTGTCGGACAAGTACATGAGAAACTGTACAGAAAGAACCCAGTCAGTGCCTGGCACAGAGAGGCCACAGAGAGGGTATTAATTCCCTTTTCCTCACTGTCCAGAGAAGGAAACCCTGCTTGTTCCGGCTCACACAGTTATAGAGGCTGACACGACCTAAGATCTGCCATCTATGAGCTGGAGGCCCAGGAGCACGGACAGTGTGATCCCAGTCCAAAGACCAGCAGGCCCAAGGCCCAGGAACAGCTGATGTTTCCGTGTGAGTCCCGAGGCAGGAAAAATCGGATGTCCCATTTTGAAGGCAGCCAGCCTAGAAGAATTCTTACCCAGAGAGGGTCAATCTTTTGTACCATTTATGCCTTCAACTGATTGGGCGAGGCCCACCCACACTGGGGAGGGCAATCTGCTTTATTCAGGCTATTGATTCGAATGTTAATGTCGTCCAAAAACACTCACAGGAACACCCCAAATAATGCTTGGCCAAATATCTGGGCAGCTGTGGCCCCATCAAGCTGACACATAAAATTAACTGTCACAATTTTTTTTAATATATTTTTAGTGATTTCAGAGAGGAAGGGAGAGGGGGAGAGAGACAGAAACATCAATGATGAGAGAGAATCATTGATTGGCTGCCTCCTGCACACCCCCTACTGGGGATTGAGCCCGTAACCCAGGCACGTGCCCTTGACTGGAATCGAACCCGGGACCCTTCAGTCCACAGGCCGGCGCTCTATCCACTGAGCCAAACCAGCTAGGGCTAACTGTCACAATTTTTAAGACTTTCTTCCAATGCCAAGAACTTCTAAGAAGGCAGTGCCACGTCTTGCATAGAAGCACAAGTCTGATTACTTTCTATCTGAATCTCAGCAAGTAAAACCCATCATCATTTGCTGTAAGTCACGCTTTGAGTCTGTTTCCCACTCTGTTAAAAGGAGACAACAATGGCTTTGGTACTAGAAGATACTGCCAAGGGTTCAAAGGAAGAATGTGATGTGTGTGTGCGTGAGTTATGTACTGTGGGGTACATACATGTGCAGGAAAAGTCAGGGCCTGGCCCTGTCCAACTGAACCAGGGTGCACGCATTTAGCTGCAAGCAGCAGAATACGCCAATGAGCAAATGCTTGAGTAATCAAGTCATAGACTCCTCTCATGTGACAAGAAGCTGGACTTAGGTCCAGGATTGTCTTATCCAGCAGCTCAGGGGCATCGGAGCACTGGGTCGGCCCCTCGGGGTTCTCAGGGCCTTCCCATCGGGGTCTCAAAAAGACAGGGAGCTCACATTCCTCATGGGACGGGGACCGACACTGGGAAGGAGGAAAGGAGGGTGGAAAGGCCTTTCTCCTCCTTCCTTTCTCTCTCTCAAGACAGGAAAATCTTTCTCAAACACCCACCAGACTTCCCCCCACGTCTCATCCCAGTGACCTTTGCCCAGAAGGATAGGATCCCAGAGATTATCTTGCATCAGCCCTGATTTATCCCCGGATGCTGGGCACGTGGCCCCCAACCAAAATCAAGATTCCACCAGCAAGAAATAAAAGAGATGAGTTGGGTGGCCCACCACCAGTGCCCACCACTGCCTTCCAGCAGGGCTTCCAGTTAGAGCAGTAGGTCGGTGCGAGGCAGCGTTAACGTGGCTACGAAAAGAAACAGGACTGAGGGTGACCAGAAAGTTCCTCCCCAGACAAAACCAGCCGTTTTTCCCTTAGGAAGTATGCCTCCATCTTTAGCCAAAAGGATCTCAAAAAACATCATATCTAAAGAAGAAGGTGGAAAAGGAAGAGGAGGAAGAGGAGGAGGAGGAGGGGGGGGGATGGGGATGAG
>NW_006298351.1:1065044-1074267 GCF_000327345.1 Myotis davidii
GAATCTGGTTTTACAATAACGGCACCTCTAAAGCAGTAGCAAGACGACAGCATATGATCGTCAAACAGGGCTGTTGTTTTTTAGGGAGGGAGTTGAATTCTCGGTAGTAAATAGTAGTTTATTATTAATCCCTTTACTTTGCTCTAAAAGGTATGTCTTATTAATTTTGTATATGCTTACTTCTTTTTGCTATTTGCTCATGAATAGTTTATCTTTTGTCCATAAACTTGGAGAATCTGGAGTCCCTGTTTCCCTTGTTTCTGAATCAAATGTCTCCATTACTCAGGCAATTTTTATAGACTCTTAGATCATCAGCTGTCAATCATGTGACACCTGTTCGCCCCGGAGGCAAAAGGGTCACCTGGCACCTGATTGCCCCCACCCAGTGGTCTCACAAAAAAGAGGTAAAAACTCTGGCAGAAATTGGTAAGACCAAGTCAAAAAGGCACTGCTCATAGTAGGTGCTCAATAAATGGCTGTGAATTAACTAATCCTCCAGCACAATAAATAAACTATAGCAAAGATACGACATCTCTCTCCATTTCCTCCTGGGACAGACTTTTTATCTGGTTGGTTGGTTTCTGCTGTGTGCACAGCGCTCTGCTCAGCACGGACCCTCAAAGGCCTGTGGCAGGAGTGGGACAGGCAGACTAATCCACCCACCCTCACCTTCTCCAAGACAGCACCTATCCTGGAAGGAGGACAATCTGGGGTGGGAGTGGAGGAATGGAATTGAACCCTGTCCCCGCTGAACGAGTTGGTGATGGAAACAAATAGAAGTGATCCAGAGAGGTCACTGTTAGCACAGAGAGATGGGAAAGTCCTGAGAAAGGGCAGCAGATCGAGTGCTTAGGAATATCGGCTCTGGCGTCCTATGCTTGTGTGAATCTCTGCACCAACACTGGCTTGCTGGGCGACCTTCTAGAAGTCACTGGACCTCTCTGTGCCAGGATCATGGAAGGAATTAAGTGGGAAATGCACAAAAAGTGTTTGGCACAGGACCTATCCTTGATTATTGTTAGGAAGGTCAGAGGAGACCTGACGCGGGCAGGGTGGCAGGCACTTGTGCTGAGCTGCAGCGTGAGTAGAGGTTTGCCAGGAAGGGCATTCGGGCAGTAGGAAGTATGTGGGCAGGGACAGAAAGGTGGAAAAGGACCGGGTGTGTAAGAACTTGGCGGGGAATGGAGAGGAGACTGGGCAGGACGGCACAGTAAAATGCTGAGTTACCATGACACTGGGTCCCGCCCCAGAGGCCAGCACTGAAGGGCCTGGAGTGGGGAGACACCAAGAAGCAAGAGAACAGTGAGAAACCTCTGAAAAGGAGGGATCCTTTTTAAATGGGTACAGGAGTGGTTTTGACCAGAGGAGGAACCTGTCCAGCGAGGTTGTGGGCGATAAAAGAGGGAAGGAACTGATCACTTCCTCTCTTCCTTCTCGGCCACCATGTCCCGGGACACACAGTGCCTCCCTTACACCCACGGGACTCACACCTGAGGGCCAGGTAGCGTCAGGGACCTACTGGAGCCTGTGAGGAAGGCCGAGAAAAACACGGGGTGGAGGCCAACTAGCCTTAGGCAGTCCCTTCCCCATCTCTCCCCCTCCACACCCCAGGCTCTGACCCACACCTCCAGGTACTGCTTTTCTCTGCAAGAAATGGTGACACCTGGTTGGGGGTGGGTGGGGGGGTGGGTAGCTGGCTGTGGTTTTTCGGTGCCATGGCCTGTCCACCTCCCCACCAGGCCCCCTGAGTCCATTGGCCTTGGGGCCTCCCTTCCCCCACACGCGTGGCCTGACTCTAACCAACGTCTCTCGGGAAAAATACATTTACAGGAAAACATGACTACAAATTTAAAAGCACAGCTAAACTGAAATAAGACAAGAAAAACAACATCCTGGAACACACATTCCATAAAGAAGCAGAAATATGAGACCAGAAGGGATAAGAATTTAAAATTAGCCTAATCAACATATAAAAGAAGATAAGTGGAGATATTAACAACATGGAACAAGAAGAACAAAACAAAAAGAACAAAACAAAAATACTGCACATAGGGAACAGAATCGCTTACAGAATGACCTGAGCGTTGGGCTAAATGGTGGAGGAATGAGTCAGTGGGGAAAAAAGATGGAGAAAATTTCCCTAAGGAGGAAGAATTATCTAATTAATTAATTAAGTGAAAAACTAATTGAATTGGAGAGATGTTTAAGGGTACAAACTTACAACTATTCCATAAGTCACTATATGGGACAAAGGAGTCCGTCCTGTCATGGTACCTACCCAATGCAAGGCGAGCCTCACCAGGGGTGTATGGGGCCAAGCTCTCTGTGTCAGGCAAATGCCCAAATTCTCCAGAGAAGAGTAGCGGCCCTGCCCCATCATCTCAGCCTCTACTACTTAACTTTATAAGCTCCGCTGAAACTCCAGGTCACTTGTCTGGGGAAGAAAGATAAGAATTTGGAAATTACGCATATTCGCATATGTAATCTACCACCCAATATTGTTAACTCAGAGACCCAGATATTTTAATTCCCTTCCCCTCACTCGCCCTCACAACAGTTATTTCAGGAGCTATAAATGTGGAGAGACTATTGCTAGATGGTTCTATTCTGGAACTTTATGTCATTCCATGTATTGGTGGTTTCCACACATATTAGCAAGATAAGACCCTTCCCTGGAGGGAGGAAATCTTCTGGAACTAAATGTGGGCAATAAAATCCTGACGTTTCAGTCTGGGCTCTCCTACGGATCTGCTGTGTGGCTTTCTGCAGGCGGAGCAACTTCTCGATGCCCATGCCTTGAGCGGGGCTGCCGATTCCCTGCTTCTTCCACCCCCTGAACCCGTGACAACTTGTCCCTGGAACAGAGAGGTGCTCTTTTATAGCAGATTAGACAGATGTTAACTCCTCAACCCTCCCCGCATCAAGAGGTGAGCCTCTGTGTCCTGTCCTTGAACCCGGGCTCTGGGGCCGCTCGGACCAGCAGAATATAACAGATGCCAGTTTTCTGGCCTCTAATTAGGAAACCAGCAGCTTCTACTTCATGCAACCGGGTCCACTGCCTCTGGAAGCGCTGAACATTCCGGAAAGAAGTCCAGCTTCCCTGCAGCCCCGTGCTGAAGATGGCACCTGGTGGTGCTGTTGTCACCGCCCCAGTGGGGCCCAGCCTTCCAGCCACCCCACCCAGGCACCAGCCTCGTGAGTGAGGGAGTACCTGCAGGTGGGTCCTCCGGGCCCTGCTGCCCCAGCAGCTGCCACACTGTTCAGTGATTAAGTACCCGGCTAAGCCTTTCCCCCAAGTCCTGGCTCAAGACCATGAGCAAAAGAAAATGGTTGCTTTAAGCCACCAGGTTTTGGAGCTTGTTATGCAGCAACAGATCGCCAAAGCATGCTTTCTCCAGGGAACAAGAGTGCACGGAGAGCCGGCCCAGGGCTTGCTTGTGACTTCTTCCTGTGTCTCACTGGGGAGCCCATGTCTGTAGACAGAATCCAGAGAGAAAAGAGCACCTGGGAAGAAGAGGTCGATCAAATAGGCAATTCACACAGTAGGGATTACAATAGCTGACAGACATTATAGCATGCATTGGGCCTTCCTGCTGGTGAGAGAAATGCAAACTGAAATAGATTGGCTACTTTTCCCCTCCCAGTTAGCAATGTTTCTGATTAGTGATAACAGACTATGCTGGTGGAGGGTGGTAGGGCATTGACTATCTCCACAGACTACCGGGAAGAGTAAAAACTGGGCACGATATTTCTGAAACATAAATTGACTAGTAAGTTTAGTCTTGTGTGTTTGTTTGTTTGTTTGTTTTGTTGTTTTATCCTCACCCTAAGATATGTTTATTGATTTTTAAAGAGAGAGGAAAGGAGAGAAAGAGAGAGGAAGAGAGAAACATTGATGTAAGAGGGAAACATTGATCAGTTGCCTCGCATATAGGCCCGGACCTGAGATCAAAACAACAATCTAGGTATGTACCCTGACTGGGAATCAAACCCACAACCTTCGGTGTATAGGATGATGCTCCAACCAACTGAGCCACCCGGCCAAGGCTTGACTAGTAAGTTTTCGATCTGGGTATCTCTCCTGGAAAAATAATCTGACATGTAGACAAAGATTTATGCACAAAATATGTTCATCACAGTATTGTTCATAGTAGTAAAATAATATGGGTAAAAAAGACCCTTAAATGTTGAATTTTAGGGAATGGCTAAGTAAATTGAACTGCTTGCACAAGATGGAACATTGTGCCACCGTTACAAATGATGCTTATGAAGTGTTCTTAACGACATGGAAAAATGCTTAATGATATAACATTAAGTAAAAGAGCAGGATAGAAAAAAGGTTATAAAGTATGATTTCAACTCCTCTGAACAGCATAAACAGACTGGAAGGAAATACGATAACATGTTAATAGTGTTTATCTGTGGGTGGTGGGATTATGGGTGGTTATTTTTCTTATTTATTCTTCGCTGTATTTTCAATATGGGGAAGACATTACTTCTATGATCTGATTTTTTTTTAATAAGAAAGGGAATGGCCAACAGTGGTTAATCTTAGGTTCAAGTTGAGAAACATGAAAATAGAGGTGGGTGTTGGGAAGTTTCTCGGGGTCCCTGGAATTGAAAACCTGTGGTAAGGCAGACTTTCAGGGTGACGTTTCACTTTGTCTTTGTCTATGATCGGAACAATATTTGCTGGATGCAGGAACCGTGTAAGCATGAAGTCTGCTCCCGCCGCGGGACTTGATTTGATGAATAAACCCCACCTTGTTCCCAGGAAGTAGCTCTGGGCTCCCCACATGTGAACTCTGTGACTGAGAAACATACTTCCACTGAGGCAAATGGAAATAGTTCAGAATCCAAGTAAATTGTCCTCAGACTCAAAGTGACAGAGTCCTTGGCTTTCAGACACCAGGCATCTGCCTCTGTGGCTACATGGGCACCTGTCTTTGGCTTTGTGTGTAGTGTCACCTGGTGTTATTTATGAAGAAAGGAATGAGGAAGCAGAACTCCTTAAGGACTTAGAAGAGACTCTTAGGGCCAGAAGAAACTCAAGATCCTATTTCTAGTCCAAAGCTTTCTTGCGTGAACGAGAAACAGGGGCACAGAGAAGTAAGGTACTTTGTACAGGGTCAGCCAGGGAGTCAGGGCAGGGGCGGGGGGGGGGGGGATGGTGGCATCAACTCAGTGGTCATATTCAGCTTCTTTCTGTTTGATGGTTTCTTGTCTGTATCTCCCCATGAGGGTATGGACCTTGGTTACCTGGCACATAGTAGGTGCTAAATAAATATCTGTTAAATGCATGGGAGGATGGATAGGTGGATGGATGGACAGATGGATTGTTGAATCAATGGGATGACAGATGGACAGATGGATGGACAACCTGAGAATAGTATAATGGAAAGACCATGGGTTCTGGAACCATATTGACTTGGGGTCAAATCCCAGCACTGCCACTTTCGGCAGTATAACCTCAAGCAAGTCATTCCACCTCTCTGAGTGAAGTGAGATAATGTAAGGAAAAACATAGCAAACATGAACAAAATACAATAAAGCTCATTAACAGAGCTAAAAGTTGGCTCTTTGATTTACCAAAATGAACCACATCCTGGTCTACAATTCAAACCTCAACAAATTTCAAGAATTAAATTTATGAAGACAA
The DNA here is from genome assembly GCF_000327345.1 of Myotis davidii. Lineage (NCBI taxonomy): Eukaryota > Metazoa > Chordata > Mammalia > Chiroptera > Vespertilionidae > Myotis > Myotis davidii. The sequence continues at coordinate 1,070,704 of NW_006298351.1, forward strand.
AGTGCTTCGAACACAGTGAAAATAAGTTAGATATTAACAGCAAAATATAAGGATTGCTAGAAAAGTCTCTCTGTTTTGAAATAAAGAAATGTATTTTTAAATAACCCTTGTGTCGAAGAAGAACTGACATTGGAAATTAGAAAATATTTTTAACTAAATGATAATGAAAGTACTACCGAACAAAAACGTATGGGGAAATTGCAGCCTTAATTGCAGATATTCGAAAAGAAAAGGTCAATGATCTAAGCATTCATCTCAAGAAGTTAGGGGGAAAGCTGCAAAATGAAACCAAAGGAAGTAGGAGGAAGGAAATAAAGAACAGGAATTAATGGGAGAAACCAGAGTACAACAAGTTGAGTCACAAAGCTAGAAGCTGATTCTTTGAAGACTGTATTGATAACCCACTGGCAAACGGATTGAGGAATAAGAGAGAGAGCGGGAGAGCACTAATAACCAATACCTCATGTCAGGAGTGACATGGGCAATGTCACTGCAGGATCACATAGAAATTCACATTATAATAAGACACCTTATGTCCACAAACCTGAAAATATAATCGACACTGACAAACTCCTAGAAAAAATACAATCTACTAAAATTGACACAAGAGGGAAAGTAACCTGCTTATGGCCTCAAATCTATCAAAGAAATGGAATTCTTAATGGAAACCTCCCCACAAAGGGAACTCCAGCGCCGTCCCAGGGTTTCACTAATGAATTCTACCCAGCACTTTGGGGGTAAGGCCACTTGATCCACACTCCTCCGGAGACTATGACCTTCTCTCGCCTCATTTTCTTTTACGAGGCCAGCATCATCTTGACACCAAAACCTGAAAAATAAATTGTATGAAAATCGCAGGCTAATTTCTCTCATGAACCCAGATGCAGAAACTTTCTGCAAAATATTAACGAGCAGCATTGACTGGATTGATCCTTTTCCCTTGTTTAGAGCATCTTAGCGCAGTAAAGTCATTCATGAATCCTCAGCTTAGAAGGCGGGGTAAGCCGGGGTCCCCTTTTCCTACTGGGAAGCTGGGGGCCCTCAAGCATCAGAGACGCCATAATGAACACTTTTGAGTGAATGAAGAAAGAAGTAGGATGAATGGACAGAGGAGCACACTGTGGTTTTTATGGGAAATGGAAGCATCTGCTTTCAAACATGCTCTGCTCTTGGTCTAATCCCACCTTAGAGAGGACGCCCGTGTGACCGGAAGAGACAGAGCGAAACCCACCCAACAAGCTTCCTAGGAGCCCTGACATCTTGTGGGGAGTCCGCGGGAAGGGCGTCAGGAAAGGGACTTCAGGATTCAGCACTTCCATATCTGATAGTGGACTTCAAGAGCCTTGGTCTGTAAGGGAATCCAATATCCCGTGCTCCCTCCCACCTTTGTTCTCACCACTGAACGAGCAAAAATGCCTCTAAGCCTGGCAGATGGAGAGCACGGCTTCGTTTGAAATGACTGCACACTGGCACCCACTGCTGATCCCAGTGAAATGGTCTCATCCTTTCAGGGTTGGTCAACTACGGAGACCATCAGGGTCCTAGAGAAGCGGGGGCCACAGGCTGATCTGCTCCCCACTTCTCTGCTCTGGCCAATATTTGGTCAGTCACGGGGACTGAGTGAATGACAGTGGGCGTTCATGGGGACAGTCACGGTAACTGATGAATGACAGTGGATGAGGAGCTTCTGAGACAATGTCCAGCCTTCTTCTTCCCTATGGGAGTGATCTGCCCAAGGTCACCGGGAATGAAGGGTTGGGGCCCTTTCTGCTCCTCCAGACACTCTCCAGCGGGCTGTGTTATATAGGATATAGGGCAGACCTTCCCCATTCAGTTCCTCACCAACTTCACTTATTGGGCAGAATTTCTACCTTTCCAATCCTGAAATGAGAGAGCCCACAAGGGTTCTTCTGAGCCTCCCCCAGCCCTCTAATTTTCATTCATCCATCCATCCATCCAAGCACTGACCCAGAGAGCTGAAGAGAAAGGGCACACTTCAGAGCTCTGCCACTTATTACCAAGTCACAAGCAAGTCACTCCCCCTGAGCCCCTGTTCTCACCTGTGAATGGGGCTGACTTCAAAGGCCAAACCTGAAGGGGAGTAAGGATTAACTGTGAACAGATTCATAAAACCAATGATGTAGTGACCGGCATTTAATTCGTGTTTAATGCATGTTTGCTTCTTTCTTTCCTATGTACAGGCACTGGGGTTACCAAGGTGAGTCTGACACTTGTCCCTGACAGCAAGAAGCTCATCCATAATAATAAAAGCGTAATATGCTAATTAGACCTTCCAGATGTCCTTCCAGATGAAGCCAGGGCTGTGAGGGCCAAGCCCCTTGCATGAATTTCATGCACTGGGCTTCTAGTATATAATAAGGGAGATATAGGGATACCAGTGGGCGGGTGTGGAGCGTGCAGGGGCATGCAATGCACCCGGTGCTGGGAGAGGGTGGACCAGAGAGGGCAGCCCTCAGCTACCCAGGCCAGAGGCAGGACAAGGTGGTTCTGTTCACCAGAGGGTCCCACTGAGGAGGAACAGCAGAGCATGAAGCTAGAAAAGTCTTCAGACCAGACCCAGGTTGGGGAGGGGAGGTTTGGGAGGGGGGTGGAATCCTGAATGTCAGGCTCCGGGTTTGGGCAGCGTTCTGAGTGAGCCATGATGTAAAAGGCGGGCACACATAGGACCCGCTGCCACTGAGTCTGTGGGGCCGCAGCTTCCCTGCTTTGTGGACTCGGAATAACCAGTCAAAGTGCTAGAGGCGCTCCATCTGCCTTGCTCTTCCTTCCATCCTTAACTCATCATCCCTCCAGAGCTTAGGCTCCTTGGTTCCCCGGGGAGTAACACCTCTCAGCTGTGTCACCACCAAAAGGTCCAAGTCTGGGGAGTGGGGCCAGAACTGAGTGTCTGGCTCTCCGGGCTCTTCCTGGGGCCAAGGCCACTGATGCCCATCTCCCTGCACCCAGACAAAACCGAGACCAAGATGCCATCCGGGCACCACCTCTCCCTCCCCACTCCCCAGTCAGTGTCCCACCCTCCTAAACATCTCCAAAACCCATCGTGCCTCCTACTGGCCCAAAACCCCTCCTTCCCCCTCCCCTCACCTCCCCTGCTCCAGACTTGGGTCCTTGTCACACCCTTGTGTCAAGTTCTTCAGTGGCTCCCCACTGTCCTCCACATGCAGACTTCTCTCCACAGCTTTATGGATCCTCAAACCATAGAGGAGGAGAGAGGCCTTGAACACACTCTCCCTCGCAGCCCCCGAGGGAACCCACCTCCCTCACTGACTCTGCACCAGGGATAGGTGGCCCCACAGGGCCTTTGCCCACGGGGCTGGTGTCTTAAGCACCTTCCATGAGCCAGGACTCTGAATGACGTTCTCTAACTTGCTTTCTATGTGCCTCCCTCTCCTGGGAGCCCCTGAAGTCAGAGCCCTGTGACTGGATGTCATGCCGGGGCTCCCCCACCCTGACCATCCCCCTTCCATGACAGTGATTTGTGACCACCCCCAAAGCAGCAGGATCAGCGCCCCCTCTTCTCTTCTCTTCTCCCACCACCATGTC
>NW_006298351.1:1074373-1080599 GCF_000327345.1 Myotis davidii
CACGCCACCCCCTACACACACCTCAAAGTCCCCAGGGTATTTTTAAAACTGGAAAATGTCAAAGGAACATTGCAATGGCGGGGGCCCACGAGGAACAGTTGGAGGAGCTGGGGTGGCGCAAATGAGTAACGAGAGTCATCATCTCATCGGCCGTGTGCCTCCTCTGTCCTGGGCCCCCAGCCAGGTCCTCAACCTTTGGAAATTCAGCCTCCAGCCGCCTTGTGCTCCAGATGGGGACACTGAGCCTTCGTGTTGAAGACGGTTCTCCTCCTGCACAAATGCTCCTCACACAGAGGAAGTGAGAGCCGGAGCTTCGTTAGAGACACAATTGCCCGCACCGTCCCTGTCACCACCTGGAACAAACCAGCCAGCTGGCGGGGTTCCAGCCTGGAGCAGGGCCTGCCGTGGTCTCCCTCATTCTTTTGCTGAAGTTGGTGGCTGCCATTTATTGTAATTGTTAGAAACACGTTGGTTTTGATACGATGCAAGGTGTTTTTTAGATTCAGTCTTACTGATTTTAATCAACCGAATTGTTTATGTTGACGTGCCCTGGAAAATTAATCTTAAGAGCTATTTTTAAAACTCCCTCATGATTTCCTACAAGAAAAGAACTAATTGTGAGTTTTAAATGCATTAGCCCTACTCCCTTTATTTGCCCTCATTAAAAAAAAAGTTTCTAAAATCCAAGTTTTGAGAGTGGGAGGTTTCTGGGGAATGCAGGTGTCACATTAGAGCCAATCGGGCCGTGTCATTCCCATTTTATAGATGAAGAGTGTGTGCCCCAGGCTGGGTGACCACACCATGGTCACCACTGAGTTGCATGCAAAAGTGAGACGATCTCTAGTACATCCCTGGAAATAGAAATCCTGGAATCCTCAAAAAAACTAAAAATAGATAAATCATATGACCCAGCAATTCCACCTCTGGATATTTATCCAAAGAAAATGAGAACACTAATTCAAAAAGATATATGCACCCCTATGTTCACTGCAGCATTACTTACAATAGCCAAGTTACGGAAAGAACCTAGGTATCTATAGATAGATGAATGGATAAAGAAGACGTGGCACATATATACAATAGAATACTGCACAGCAATAAAAAAGAATGACACCTTGCCATTCACAACAACATAGATAGGTCTAGAGGCTATTATGCTAAGTGAAAGAAATCAAGCAGAGAAAGACAAATACTGTATGGTTTCACTTATATGTGAAATCTAAAAACAAAACAAGCAAACAAAACAAAAACAACTCATAGAAACGAAGACCAGAGGGATAGTTAACATAAGGGAGGGGTTGGGAGAATGGGTGGAAAGAGAAAGGGGAATATAATCAATAATATTGTGATAAGTTTTCACAGTGATAGATGATTACAAGAATTAGTGGAGTGATCACATTGTAAGGTATAAAAATGTCAAATTACTATATTTTACACCTGAAACTAATATAACCAATATAATATTGTATACCAACTACACTTAAATAAAAAATAAATTTAAATTTAAAAAAGAAACAGAATTCCTGGGTGTATTAGATATTGCAAATTTCCCACCTAAATCAATGTACCACTATACTATCAACAACATGAGTTTTCCAGTTTTCCCATTCCTTATTAATATATATCAATCTGAAATAAATGAAAAGCAAATTCACTTTTATTTTTTTATTTTATTTCTTTAGTTATGAGTGAGATTGAATGTCTTTTCAGACATTTCCTCTTTTCTAGAAAGAGCCTATTTATACCCTTTGCCCATTTTTCTCTTTTGCTCTTCCATTAGAATTTCTGAGAACTTTTATTAATAAAGAAATATTCTCTCTGTCATTTGTTGCCAATATTTTTGCCAGTTTAATGTTTGCCTTTCAGCTTTTATGGCATTCTTTCCACACAGAAGTATTTTAAATTATATGTAATGTGTCTATCTTTTTTGGTTTTATGCTATGTTTAGAACTCTTGCCCATCCAATATTCTTTTCATTTCACCCACATCCACCTCTAGTACTCTATGGTTTCTTAAAATTGCAATCTTTTGCTATAATGAGAGAAGTAGGAATATAGCTTGTCCCATCCCCTACCTCGAATGGCCAGCTGGTAGACCCAACACCATGGTAGATAATGCATGAAAAACGCCTATCTCAATGTCCACAGAGTAGGCACTTAACCTGTTTGAGAAGATAGAAAGAACTTTAAAAGTTACACAGGAGAAACTGTGAAGAGAGGGCACATAGTCCTCAGAGAGAATATGGAGCATGAAACCTGGTTGGTTTTTTCAATAGAGCTAGATTTTCCAAGTCATGTCTCCACCCCAAAATTAGCCCAGTTCATTAAATGGAGCCAGTTCCACATGGACCAAGGCTAGTTTACATGGGCTTTGTTTGGCCTTGGATGTTGACTTCCCTTCGATAGACATGTTTGCCATTTACTCCTTCTGTTAAATAAGAAGATGGGGAGAACACAAGTGGGGGCAGGTGGGGGGAGGGGAGAGGACAGAAAGATTTTTTTCCAGAAGAAAAGAAATATCACTTACAGAGCAGTATCTGGCATTGCAGAGAACCACTGGGACAGGGCAAAGTGAGCAAATGTTCCCATGGTGAACTGTCTCGGCATGGTCATGTGACGGTGAATCTGGCTTGAGTGGCAGCCCCATTAACAAACTGGAGAGGAGACTGATGTGCTTCCGCGGTCGGGAAGGCGGGAAGTGAAGAGCTCTCTCAGGCCTGCACCCGTCAGCGCATAAATATGTATCGCTGGCTTCCAGAGTGAGTTATGATTTCGTTCTCCTAGTGGTACCTGGAATCTAGAGAGGGCATTTGTCTCGTCCTTGTATCGGGGGTGACAGCTATTGCAACGTGGTCACACAGGGGAGATAACTGCTTGGCAGATAAATCAGCGCTGTGAATGAACCTGTTGTGATCAATTTGACCTTGGGGGTTAAAGTCCTCCCTGCACGCTGAGCGGGTCTTCCCTTCACTGGAGCGTCTGCTGTGCTGCTTTCTCCGGCCTGTGGAGCCTCTGGATGAGCTGGCCTGCAGCCACCTGTCCCCACACTTCACATGAGACACTGCCTGCCTAGCCCACTAGAGAGCGAGCTCTTTGCAGACAGATCCATGTCCGATGCCTCTGTGTCCCTTTTGTGAGCACAGGGGCGGCCATTGTCTGTTCATTGAAAGGAACAAGAGGCCATGCCAGAAATCTGACCGCCACCAGTGGAGGAGACACTGGCATAACAGCGCTGAGCATGGGGATTTCCCCTTCTCGGTCTCTTCCACGCGACTTCCGATGGCATCTTCAATGCCCAGGGCTCACTTCTTGTTCTTTTCACGGTCATCAGGCAAGTGCAGCCCCTTCTGGGCTTCCTGTCTAACCACAGGAGTCATAGACCCCGAGTCTCCACCTGCAGCCCGACCTCTCTCCTGTCTCCACACCGGTCTGTCCCACCTTCCTGAGGACGTGTCAGACCCAGCCTGTCCCAGGAGGAGTTGAGCATCCTCCCTTTCCCCATGTCCTTTGTCTCAGCTAGTGAGGAGGGGACTTGGGGACATTCCCTCAAGGACTGGAAGGACTTAGAATTCAAAGCAGACAGACGATCTTGAGCATCAGTAAAGACCATAGTTACCTCGTACCTAATACCTACTCCATGTCTGCTATTGGGCTAAGTGCTTACACATATATAATTGCGCTAATTCTCACTACAGCCCCATGGTAGGGACATGGACCCATTTTGGGTCACCCAGAAGGAACTGGCATCCCCAGGAAGCCATAGCCCAGCCTGGAACGGGGAGACAGATGGTCCAGATATGACTCCTGCCTGCAAGTGGGTTGTGGTCCTAAGCAGACTTCACATTCCCTCTCCACCACTTCCCCATTGTGTGGAGTTGGTAAAAAAAAAAAAAGTTCACTTCTCTGCTCTGACCGGTTTGCTCAGTGGATAGAGCCTGCAGTGGATAGAGTCGACCTGCAGACTGAAGGGTCCCAGGTTCGGTTCCGGTCAAGGGCATGTACCTTGGTTGCAGGCACAGTCCCAATAGGAGGTATGCAAGAGGCAACTGATCGATGTTTCTAACTCTCTATCCTTTTCCCTTCCTCTCTGTAAAAAATCAATGAAATATATTTTTTAAAAAAATAGTTCACTTTTCTGAAGCTCAGCCTTCCCATCTAGATATCAGAAATAATATTTCCTACCTCCATTGAGGGTATTAAAAATGGAAAAGACAGGGAGGGGGCGGTGAAGAGGAGGAAAGAGAGAGGGTTGGAAGAGGACTAGAAGGAAGGAAGGACTGGAGAAAAAGAAAGGAGGGAAGCGTGAAGACAAAACTGCCCTGTGATAGGAACAGGTGGATGAATGAATGAATGAATGAATGAACGAACGAACGAACTTACTTTATCTCTCCCTGCTACCTCCAGGCCCCACAGCCGTCCTCCCCCTGGCCCACGTGGCAGGATGCCTGTGCCACGTCTTTATCATTCCTCCGGGATAGAGATTTCACTTCCTCCCCTTTGCTGCCTGTTTTCAATAAGTGAAACCTGGTTATAGGCTCACTGCTCCAAGAAACAGCATCATCAGCCGAGAGCCCGCGCCTTCTCCCATTTAGGGATATTAATAATACATGGCAAAACCCGCAGCTCCATTTTATTGTCCTCCAAGTCAAGCTCTTTAAATCAAATATTTAGGGAGGGAATATTTACCCACACGTCCTCGAGAAGCATTCCCGGTCTTCAAGACAAACGTGCACCGTAGCAATCGAGGGCTGATGTGCACACAGCAGGGTGTAATTCCTCCAGTTCCCAAACCACCCCGGAGGCACCCCTGTCAGCACCCCCATTTTATAGGTAAAGAAACTGAGGCTCAGTGGTGCTCTAAGTGCTTGGCCAAGTTTTGCTTGTGCAGTGGCCTTTCCATAGATGATCTCGAAGTAAAGGCACATTTTTTCTGGGTCTCTTCTAAGGAACTCTGCATTCAACAGATCTCTTCTGTCCCACAAATTTTGAAAAAAATTGGGATATAACTGTCAAGCTTCAAAATCACACAATATGGCGAGGAGAGCTGCAAGTGCTGAGGGATTCCTGTGCATGACGGTACACACCTACCCTCTCCTTCCACACCTCACAGTGGCCTCGGCCCCTTCCCGCTGGAACTTCCAAGACGGAGACTGGCATTGGCATATTCAAGGCCCCGCTGAGAGTGGTTGGTGCTCAAGGCCCTAAGTCTGCCCCCGTCCTTGCTTTGGAAACTTATCTCTTGCTTATGCCTCCCTCCAGCTAAATACACCATCTCTTCATAGCCTCACATATCCAAATCCTTCAAGGTGAGCTACAGTAATAATAAAAAATAGCCAATAAGTTAAGCAGTTACTGTGTGTGTGAGGGTACCTTCAGGGATCCTAACGTAGGGAACATTTACTGAGTGATTCATATAGAACAGTGGTTCTCAACCTTCCTAATGCCGCGACCCTTTAATACAGTTCCTCATGTTGTGGTGACCCCCAACCATAAAATTATTTTCGTTGCTACTTCATAACTGTAATTTTGCTACTGTTATGCATTGTCATGTAAATATCTGATATGCAGGATGTATTTTCATTGTTACAAATTGAGCATAATTAAAGCATAGTGATTAATCACAAAAAATATGTAATTATATATGTGTTTTCTGATGGTGTTAGGCGACCCCTGTGAAAGGTTCATTTGACCCCCAAAAGGGCCGAGAGCCACAGGTTGAGAACCCCTGATATAGAAGAAGTTCTTGGTATCTGTTTACATTGAATCTGCACAACAACCTACAAGGCCCACCCAGGAAATCAGTACCTTGCCCGAGGTGCCCAGCCAGTGAAGAGTGAAGGCAGGGCGTGAACGAGGCAGTTCCTCACCAGTCACACTCCCCCTCAGCACTATACCGGGTTCCGGGGAGGAGGTGGGTACATGCGAAAAGGTTATCCACATCTCCAAAGGTTAAACATAGAGTCACCATATGGCCCAGCAAATCCACTCCTAGATATACACCCAAGAGAAGTGAGAACACAGGTCCACACAGGACCTTGTACACGAATGTTTGGAGCAGCTTTATTCACAGTAGCCAAATGGTAGAAACAATCCAAATGTTCACCAACAGGTGAATGGGCAAACAAGTCGTGGTCCACCCATACAGTGGAATCTGACTCATCATGAAAGAAATGGAGAACTGGCCCACGCTACGCCAGGGATGCACCTCGGAAGCTTCCTGCCCAGTG
>NW_006298351.1:1080634-1107697 GCF_000327345.1 Myotis davidii
ACATCTCTGCGATGCTGATCGTGGGAGGCTCTGCTTGTGGACATGCGTGGGGTCAGGGGGCACCTGCCTGATCTCTCCAACGTCTGCTTCCTTTTGCCATGAACCTAAAACTGCTCTAAAAATAATAAAGTATCTTTTAAAAAATCACTGCATTTGTTTGTTAACATAACACAGGCTTGGGGCTTAAACAACAGAAGCATATTCTTTTCCAATTCTGGAGGTTAGACGTGTGAGATCGCGGTGCCACGGGTGGGTTTCATCTAAGACCTCTCTCCTTGGCTTGTAGATGGCCCTTCTCTCCCTGTGTCTTCACATGGCCTCCTCTCTGTGCATGTCTGTGTCCTGACTTCCTCATAGGACACCGGTCATATTGGGTTAGAGCCCACCCTAATGATCTTGAGTGGAAAGCTGAGGAGCTTGTCTGAAGTCACACAGCCAGCGGTGACGGCCAGAGGTGGACGTGCACCAGGAGTTCACAGCGGACTCTACTCTTGGACCCACCCTGAAGATGCAAACCTGAAGCCTACGGGGGATCAGCAATGTGCCCACCCTCCCTCAGAGAGTAAGCAGTGGGATTAGCGTCCAGATCTGTCTGACCACCAAAGCTTAGCTGTTCGTCCAGTAAACATGGTAGGCCACTGTCCTGGATCATAGGCACACAGACGTCTCTGTTTTCAGTGGGTTCCGTTGAAAGGAGACAGTGGCGTTGACTCAGACATAGCAGCATGGGTGTTTGTCCATCAGAAAGCCCAGGGAGCTGTGGGGGCTCATACCAATGACGAGGAACCCTGCCTTGGTGGCTGGGGAATGCTCTCCATAGAAAGGGCCATCGAGGCTGTGTCCTTAGGATCAGACAGGCCCTCCCAGTGCAAAGGTCAATAACAGACAGAGCGTAGAAGCCACTCCACTCAGCTGCCTCTCGGCTCCACCCGTCTTGCTCCAGGTCCCAGGCTGAGGGAGCGGCCTCTGTCCGACAAGGACACAGTTATGGCAAACCAGGTGCTGGCTCCTGAAGTTTCTTCCTTGATGCACACACATCATTCCCCTACCCCCAGCCCCACGTATTGTCCAGAATAAGCCCCATGGCCCATCCTGATGAAAACAGAAGAGGACAGCAGGAGCGGCACCTGTAAGTGGGGGATGGTACAATCTATGCAAAAAACGTGCCAGGGTTTGGGGACAGGCCTGAAGCCCTCACTCACAGAGCCACCACAGCTGGCATGGGGCTCAACCTTTCTTTCCCAGAGGCATGCGATTGCCAGGGAGGGGCAGCAAGTTCATGACATGGACCCCGTATCAGATGGACCCACACCGAACTGTGGGGGCAGCATTCCTCCCACGGTTTCTTCATAATGAACGAATAATAAACATTCCAGGGAAATCTTTAAATGGATAGAAGAGTTTAATTATAACAATTTAATATTGAGAAGCAAAGGCTGCTTTTATACAATTACAGTAAGACAACTTTTAATTAACTTTGGGAACTTTCTTTTGCTTGGAAAATCTAATTAAAAATACTTAGGGAACTATTAACGTAACACAAGATTCAGAAGGGCACAAAAGTAATATTGGGAAGGTATGAGAAAGAGGCAGAGAAAAGGTGTCCGTGGGAGGTAGGGTTGCCTACGTTTCCCCGAGCACTTGATGGCTCCTTTCCCTCACTGAGCTCCATGGACGTCCAGGAGCGGTTTTGCCAACAGTGGCTCCATGGGGTTCCTCTAAGGCAGCGGTCCTCAACCTGTGGGTCGCCAACTTGTGTGTCACCACCCCTTTGGAGGTCAAACGACCCTTTCACAGGGGTCGCCTAAGACCATCGGAAAACACATATATAATTACATATTGTTTTTGTGATTAATCACTATGCTTTATGTTCAATTTGTAACAATGAAAATACATCCTGCATATCAGATATTTACGATTCATAACAGTAGCAAAATTACAGTTATGAAGTAGCAACGAAAATAATGTTATGGTTGGGCGTCTCCACAACATGAGGAGCTGTATTAAAGGGTCGCGGCATTAGGAAGGTTGAGAACCACTGCTCTAAGGAATGGAGTCTGGTGGGAGTTCTGCCTTTTCTTTCTTCTCCCTTTGGGACTCCCAGCCTCTGATGTAAGGAACACAGAGGAGAGGGTGTGGTTAGGCTGGAGGCCAGAGGAAATTTCAGAAAGTGACAGGACACCATGAAACATTAGCCTCTTCTGAGAGGGATAGCAGAATGGATGTTGATGGCTACTCCTACTATGCCCAGGGGATGAGAGCGTGGTCCCGGCCACAGTGGCTCTCAGAGTGTGGTCCATGACCCCCCAGCGGCAGCAGCACTCAATATATCTATACATATTAGATAAATATTCCAGAATCCTGCCCCACCTCAATCTACTGCATCCGAATGGGCATTTGAGCCCAATGCCCAGGTGCTTCGATGCACATCTAAGTCTGAGAAGTATTGATGGCGGCCACAGTGGTCTCCCAGGGCAATCTGCCAATGGCTTGCTTCAGAATTCCTTGGGGAGTCTGATCAGAAAGTAGACCCCAGGCCCTACCACAAGCCTAGAGAAGCAGAACCACTGGAGGAGGGGCCCAGCAGCCGCATTTCAGAGCAGCTCCCCGAAGGTGGCCCTGATGCACACTGGCGTGTGGGAGGCGCTGGCATGATCCACACAACTCCAAGCGCGAGAGCAGGAGGCCCGGCCTCCACCTGCTGGCCCAGGAGCCCCGCCCGTCTCCCACCTCGGTGTCCTCATCTGTGACGTGAAGAGAGCAGTGCCCACCTTTGCGAGGTCATTGCATGTTGGCTGAGAAGGCAGAAGGGGGTGCTATAAGTGATGCCAAGGATACTGTCACCCCCAACTGGAGCCACTGAAATCAGAGAGCCGGGGGTTAGGAGACCACGACCCTAACCTGGTCCTGCCACTGACTTCCTTCAAGACCTTGGGCCAATCAGGCCACCTTCTCCTGTCAGTTTCTCAGCTCTCTGAACAGCCAAGCAGAAAGCCATACACTGTGCAGGGTGGCAGGCGATCTAGGTACTCTCCCAGACTCCCTGAGACGCTGGAATCTGCCCTTTTCTAGAACTGCCTCGAGGTGGACCCCACCTCCCAGGTGGATGCAGACGAGGCAGAAGGGGTCTCCGACAAGGGTAGCTACTGCCACTTCAGGGGCTTGAAGAGGGGAGGGATTAGTCCTCTCCGTGTTGCAGAAATGTGGCTTTCCCAATAAGTTCCCTCTGAAACTCTACATTCAAAACAAACAAGCAAAATTGATTCTCAAAGTGGCTCTGCATCCCTCAGCCCACCTGGCCTGGCACCTGCCTCCAGGGCTCCAAATATAACTAGCTGACCCACATCCTAACCCAAGGGCCTCAGCAAGGTGTGCGGCAGAGCAGGCGGGAGGAACGGCAGTGCTACACTGACCCCCTGTGGAAGCCAGGGAGGCAGCCACAGCTCCGCCTGCAGCATCACCCCTCCTGGCCCCACCCCAGCCTCCCTACCTGGCCCTGTCAAGGGCAGCCCCAGGCGCTCGCAGGGAGGGCCATCCACCAGCCGCCACCCCTGAGGCAGAGACCACTGCATCCAGGGGAACCCCCACCAAGGTCAGGCAGAGGACAAAGGGAGGGGGCCTGCCCTCCACTCCAGCCTGATGTCCCCCACCGGCCAACCCGCACCATCTCCTGCTGGATATTACTACAGTCCCCCAGTCCCCACCGTCCTCCTCCTCTGGAGTGAAGCCCTGTTCATTCATGTGAGGCCCGAGCCCGGTGTGGCCCTCTCCCATCAAGGCCCACGCTTTGCACCCATTTGTCAACTATGCCACTGGCCCCTTCATGGCCAACACGCTGTGAGTCATGAACAAGCTGGCCCTCCAGGCCGTGGAGAAGCTGCAGGCAGCAGACAACCAGGCCACGTAAGGGGGACTGTGGAAGTGCAGTGGAGGGATCAGGGATCAGGGAAGTCTTCCTGGAGGAGGTGGTGTCTAAGCCAAAACCCAAAAGATAGGGAGGCGTCTTCTGAGGGAAGGAAGAACAGAGAGCGAGCCAGGGAGAGGAAACCACCTAGGGGGTGTTAGAGAGAGGAGCTTAGTTGTGGAACCCAATGGAAGGTGGTCTGGCTGGGGAGGGAAGGGGCCAGGTGGGGAGAGTGGACCCAGACACCCTGCTAATACGAGTGGGCTTCACTGAAGGAGAAGGGGAATGGCATCCTCAGAGGTTCGTCTTAGAAAACTCCAGTCCCTGCAGAGGAGGGGACTACACCAGAGGTGGGAGGACTAGGCACTGCCCTCGGCACCTCACACGTTTATCAACACACTTCCTCCTCCCACATCCCAGTGAGGAAGCTGAGGCCCAGAGGGTTTTCACAGCCCATAGAGATGCAGGGTGAGGGGAGGAGGCAGTGGGCCTCAAGGAACAGCAGCAGAGCCGCCAGGGCCTCGGGGACGGGCCTCCACCTCGTGAGGCTGGGTGGAGGGTCCCAAGAGCCCTGGCTTTGGGGCAGCAAGACCTGGGAGACGTTCCCGCTCTGCCATCCTGCAACTGGACGCGCTCAGGCAACTGACGTCTCCTCTGCTTTCTCAGCTGCCAACTGTGCATGATGAGGCTCATCAGGCCGCTCTCTCATGAGGATAATAAGCAGAGGAGGCGCCCCTGAGGGCTCCCTCCCTCAGCTCCCGGCAGGGCAGCCTGCGGAGCCCTGTGGGCACACACACTCAGTCAAGAGCACCCCCCTGCCCTGCCTCCTTTCACCCCTCCGAGGTTCCTCACTGCCCTCAGGAGGGGGCCCATAGGCAGCATTTAGAAGTCTCCCTCTTGTGCGCTCCGAGAGGATGTCATTGATCAGTGGTTCTCAACCTTCCTAATGCCACGACCCTTTAATACAGCTCCTCATGTTGTGGTGACCCCCAATTTCTATGTGTTTTCCGATGGTCTTAGGCGACCCTGTGAAAGGGTCCTTCGTCCCCCAAAGGGGTCGCGACCCATAGGTTGAGAACTGCTGTCATAGAGGATGTTGTTCCCTCCCTGAGGCCCAGGCATGCTCTCAGCCTCTCTCAGGAACAGCTTCTCTGGGTAAACAAGTTATAGATGCTCTTTTCCCTCTTTGCTTTGGCTGCTGGGGAGCTCAGAGCTGTGTATACATTTGATCATCCAGCCCTATCGGTTTCCTAGTTCTCAGAGAGGGCACAGAGAGGAGGCCTTTGCATAAATGCAAACGACTTCCCAGCATACACTGAAGGGAAGAAACATCCCTTAGGTATATCTCATGTTGCTATACTTGTTTGCTCCTAGGCCTGATTTTCTTACTTTTTTTTCCCTCAATATAAAAATACACACATACCACCCGAAATTCCACCCCTCAGATATAAACATTTATGTGAACATTTTGATGAACAGCCTTCCAGATGGGCATGGAACGCAAGTATAATTTTATAAAAATGGGATTCTATAATTGACTCAACTATATGTCATATATAGCATTTCGTGTCAATGACTATAAATCCACATGACTGCACAGTACACCATAGTACGGATTACCATCATTTATTTAGCCAGATCCCTATTTCAGTGCACTTAGGCAATTTCTCATTTTGGCGATTATAAAGCAAGCTGCCGGGGAATTCCTGGAGCAATTATTTTCCCCATTTGTGTGCTATCCTTCTGATGAAAAATGCTTAGCAGTGATCTCTTTTGTTTTTAATCTGACAGCATTCTTTAAGATTGGTAAATGCTTTGGGGAACAAGAAGAAAAATATTTACGAAATAAGTGATGGCATATTGACCCATTTATCAAGACAATGGAATATTACACAGCCATAAAAAGGAGTGAAGTACTGAAATATGTTACCACAGGGACAAACCTTGAAAACGTCACGCTAAGTGGAGGAAGCCAGGCACCAAAGGCCACACATCATGTGATCCCATTGATCTGATGTGTCCACAACAGGGAACTCTTTAAGATGGAGAGTGGATTAGTGGCCGCCTAGGCCTGGTAGGAATGGGGACTCGGAGGGTGACAGCTAAAAGGTATTCTTTTGAAAAGATGAAAATGTTCAAAAATTGATGGGAAGATTGTTTCAAACCTTGTGAATACCATTCAATTGTGCCATTGAACTGTCACTTTAAACGGGTAAATTGTGTGGTATATACCTCAAGCAAGCTGTTCCACAAAACAAAATAAAATACTGTGAAGGGATCCCTAGGAGCCTGAGTGGAGACAAGAGGCTGTTGGAGGACAGGGGGGCAAAGAGCTGACATCATGGGGCCCCTCATCCAGCAGCATCTCAGACCTCCCACCGAGGCAGGGGCAATGGTGGTAGGAGACTGGCTCCCTAGGAGTTTGGGGGGATGCAGGGGACATTGCCAGGGCCTCTCTCCAGTCCAGACTGGGTCCCCAACCCTACGTCCCCAAGCAGCTAGCTCCCACCTGCTATGAAGGTCAGTAACACAACGGAGCCCTCTCCAGCACTCACATCATCAACCGCAGACAGCTTGAAACTCCCTGATTACAACCACCTTTCATCATTTCCCCAGCAAACCTACTCCCCTAAAAATTCGCTAATATAAGCCAAGAAGCTACAAACTGAGAAGAGGAAGAAAGGGGAAACCTTCAGGGTCCCAGCAGCCAGGAAGTGCGGGAGGAGGAAGTGGCCCAGTTAAGGCCCATTTTTCACCCAGTTTTATGGGGCTGGATATTTGGGGTCACCTGGGGGCCCCCTCAGTGGCCATTAGTAGGGCCCATAATCCACCACAGCTCCATACTGGCATCAGCCTCCAGGTGCCTCGCAGAGAAATGGGCCATGGGGATTCTGCCACCTGTGCTCCACCAGCTGGGGGCACGGGCCAGAGAGCATTTGTCCACCACAAGCTACCTGGTGGCCCCCAATATCCGGGAGTCTCCCTCTTTTCCTGTCACTATCCAAAAGGCCTTCCCCACAGGCCAGCTAGTCCACTGGAGAGGCCCACAGGCTTGGAGTCAGACCACAGCTCCAATCCCAGACCCTGACTCCAAGACCCTGAACAAGTGGCTTTCTCTCCCTGAGCCTCAGTTTCCACATCTATAAAATGGGGGTGATGGACATAATTTACATTTCGTAAATTGTGGGTGTTGTGAAGATTGAGTGAGCCACTGGACAAGATAAAGGGACTTAGGACAGCAGTTCCTCCATGCCAGACTGACTGGGCCCATTAAAAGAGAAATGGTTTGTTGGATATAGGGTGGGGCCCAAGAACCTATGTCTGAAAAAAGTTACTTAGCACTTAGAATGGTGGACAAACACAGGGAACCTCTGCTTTACAGACCAATGTGGCACAGCCTCTCTGTGGGACAAAGGTCAGACAGTCAAAGGGAGAGAGTGCTGGTCAACCATGGGGGGAAGTTGCTCTCAGCTAGGCCAGGTACTCTCCCTTTCTGAGCCTCAGTTTCCTCACCTGGAAAATGGGGATCCACCCATCTTTCAGTCTTGGTAGATAAAGGCTGTGAAGTACTCAGTACACAGTGAGTCTTCCATAAATGGTAGCTGTTCCATTTTATATTAATTTATGATTTTCATTATTATTAGCTACTTAGAACATTCAGATAACTTAGGACCTAAAAGCCACCAGTTTTTATGTTTTTGCCTGACATTTTCCCTCTAAATTATTTTTCCCATTCCAAAAAGGCATGCATCCCCAGGAATGCACATTCATTGTAAAAAGGCAAACCATCTAGATATCTTGAACCCAGTACTTACAGTTTGGGGCTTAGTTTTCCAGATATTTCTCTATAAACAGGAATAAACACATAACTGCCATTTCGCACACACACAAAAATGACATCATCCATTGCAAGTTGTGCTGAAACTTGCTTTTTTCTCCACTCAACAATCTGAGACATCTTTCAATGCCACTCTATTGATCTATTGACTTAGAGCTAAAACGTATTCCATTAAATGGGGCACCATGATTTATTTAACTTGGCCCCTTCCAATGGGCATTGCAGTAGCTTCTGATTGTCCACTCTTAAAAACAAGCCTGCATGCCCATTTGGGGGCATTTATCCTTCCACCGCTGGGTAAGCAATCCTGGGAAGCCACCATGTGCTGGTGCCAAATACTTAAAACACATTTATCTCATTTAAACCTCACCACATCTCTGCCAGATGAGACAGATGAAGCTGAGACTGAGCGTTCGGACCCCGTGCCTCTGCTCACCCAGCTAGTGGCAGGGCCAAGACGAAGCCTGGGGGGATTGATTGAATTGCTGGCTCCAAGTCTGGCTGTCTCCCTGTATCCCTCCTCATGTGTGGGCCCCTCCCCCAGACTCTGGGCATGGCCTTATCACTCACTTTAGCCAATGCGACAGATGCAAGCAGAAGTCTGAACAAGTATCTGCATGTTTTTGCTTCTCCCTCAAAGCCTGTTCTGCCATGAGAATAAGCCCAGGCTCCTGGGCCAGAGAGTGGACAAACACAGGAAGCATCCTATCCAAGGCCATCCTAGACTGGCCAGCCCCAGCCCCTCTGTCAGCTGACTTAAGAAACATGAATAAGACCCCGCAAGATTAGCTGACTCCACCCAAGTCAGCAAAACAGCATAGGTGACCTGAGAGTCTTGAAAAATAAGAAAGAGTTTTTATGTTAAGCCCTTATGTTTTGGTATGATTTGTTATGTGGCAATAACTAACTAATACAAAGCCAAACTTTGACTTACAATCTCTACTGTCTCTAAGACCCACTCACACACACACACCTGACTTTATTAGGGTTCAAAACTCTACACTTAGTCCATATGTAACTCAGATCTGGAGGTCCAAGACTACAGAAGATATGGCCCCGCCTCTGCAAAACTGACAGTCCATTGAGAAAGAACCTGGCGAATTATTACAGTTGAGGAAAGCAAGGCTAAAGATGGCCCCGTGTCACTGAGCCCAGAGCTGCAGGACCGGGACCTGGCCCAGACCCCTGTTCTTTCCTCACAGATACGAACGAGGGGTTCAGAAAAGGCCTTCTTCATGATGACTCAGCACTTCAGTGATAAAGAGGAACCTCAGGACAAAATCCAGAGTTTCAGGGGTCACTCAAACCCTCAAGCAATCTTTTTTTTTAATTTATTGATTTGAGAGAGAGAGAGAGAGAGAGAGAGAGAAGGAGAGAGAGAAAAACATCGATTTGTTGTTCCACTTATTTGTGCATTCACTGGTTGGTTCTTGTATGTGCCCTACTGGGGGTTGAACCTCCAACCTTGGCTTGTCGGGATGACACTCTAACCAACTGAACTACCCAGCCAGGGCCTCAGGCCGTCTTGAGTGCCAATAAAAGTCATGCCTGGGTCCTGGGTCCTGGCCCTGACTACACCCAGCATCCCTGGGGACAGCCCGTTCCCAGTTTAAGTGAGTCAAGTCGAGAGCTCCAGTTCCATCTGAGGGCATCAGCTGCTAATTTATATTTGAGGCCCTGTGTGCAGTTTTTTATGCATCCTTAAATACCAAAACATAATTACCAATGTCAATACATAATGTTTATTTCTTTCAGAACCGACACTTTAATTTTCCTAAGCAGGCGGGAAAAATGATATGCATAAAAATAATGACAAATATTAAAAGTCTCCCGAATAAGGGCCCGAGATCACCGCATAATCCTAAATTTAAATGCATTTGTGATCACAGCCATATTAAAGGTCTGATAAGCCAAATTAGGTTCCATGTAAGCATAATTAATCTTCTTTTTCAATGAAGATATTACAAGGGCGTTCATTTGGATCCCAAAGGCCTTTGGGAAATTAAATTATATAGATAAAGCAAATATTTGACCTTTTCAGATAATTACTATTTTTTAAAAAAACAAAACCACAATGCAAATGAACAGCAAGTAAACCCTGGGTGCCACAGGGCCCTGCAGAGATAAAATTCCCTATAAATATTCAGCGAGAGAAGAGGCAGGTATTGCACTCTGGTCGGTCTCCCAGCTTTTCATTTCAAATTTGAAGCATAGAACTCCAGCCTGGTGTTTATTAACAAATAATTGAATGGAATTGGCCAGTGCTGATTATGTCAAATTTGCAAATTATCCAGTATCATTTATAGGTCATTAAATTTCAAATGACAGAGCAGTGGAGCTACAGTGATGATCCCAGTGCCACCCTTCAACAGGGCTACTGATCATCCAGGTAAATGCCTCACCTTTGAAGAGCGCTTCTGTCACCTGCAAGCCCAGCTCCAGGGTCCCCAGGCAGGATGAGGAAGAGGCACCAAGATCAGCATCACGGCCCTTCCCCTTAGGCAACCTGGTGGCATCCAAGCATGAGCAGGGGTCTGGGGCCAAGTCCTGGTCATGCAGTCCATGGGCTGAGTGACCCTGGACCATCTCTTGCCTCAGTTTCCTCAACAGTAAGTGAGCAGAACCACGCCAGGGGTCACAACCCCGGGAATATGAAAGGAGGTGGAGGATTTTGAGTGCTAACGCCGAGGCACTCTGAGGTTAGACAGGCCTTGTTTGCATCCTGGCCCCATCACCTCTACAGATGCTCAGGGCTCCTGAGTTTCCCAGTCTGCACAGTGGGTCTCTAGCACCCTCTCCATTTCCTAAGGTTCTTGTGAAGATTCAACAAGAAAGGGCTGTGAGGCGCCTTGCAGGGAGGAAGCGCTCCTGGGAGGTTGACTCCATCCCAGGGCGTTAAAGTCGCTTCCCCACGCCCCCAGCAGAGAGTAGCCGCGGGGCCGGCCCCCTCCCCAGCTGCAGAGTCTCTGGGCCCAAAGCAACCCTGTGGGGCCAGAACCTGCACATCCTCCTGAAGACTGTCCCTACAGCTCTGGCACTAATCCCTCCCCAGAAAGAAGTCCAAGCTTCTGACATCACTGAGTGCTAAGCTGCGTTCTGTTCTAAACGCTTTGCATGGATATTTCATTTCATCCTCCAACAATCCTATAAGGAAGGCCTGTTAATGTCCCCATCTCCCTGATGAGGAACCTGAGACCCAAGAGGTTAAGGGAGTCCCTGAAGTGGCAGCAGAAGGGCTCACACCTACCATCTGGCTCCACAGCTCAAGGCCTTCACCCCTGTTGCTACCACCACACTGTACCAGAGGCCAGGCCCGAGCCCAGTCGATACCATCACTACCCTAGGCCTGATCTCCCCAAACGTTCTCAGTGGCCTGATCACAAAGATAGGAGCCCACTCCGCTCCACAAGCAGAGTCCTTTATGTCCATCAACCCAACCCAGCAGATTCCCAGGGTCTGCAGCTGGAGGGGACCAAGAGCATGCGACACAAAGGAGGTGGCCTGAGGGTGGCCGAGTCCCCTGCATGGCCAACATTATAGATTGGGGTCTATCTCAGTTTCCTTTTAAGACTGACTTGTCCTCAGCTACAGGGGACGGAAATGTTCTGATGTTCAGATTTGAATTCAGATCTAACTACTGCTTTCACATAAAAAGCAGACAAATGGAGAAAAGGCAAGAAGAGTATAATGAGGCTATGCAATGATGTGACAGAGCAGAGTGACCAGCTTTGCTGGGGGAAACTGCTGGCCAGGCTTTCAGAGGGGACTTTTTGTGTGGGCTTTGAAGGATGAGTAGGAGGTCACCAGATGGTGCAGGAGAGAAAGGACATTCCTAGTACAGGAAACAGAATGAGTGAAGAGAGGGAGGTACATAGAGCATGTGCTGGGGATCTAGACATTCTCCGAAGGCCCTGGTCGTCACTCCATGTGACTCCCTTCAGCCCAGAATGTTGCCACCAGGTGCTTGGTCTCATCCTTGGGTCCACAGGGGCTGGTGGGATCGGAGCCAAGCAAAGGAACGAGTTCTCCCAACAACACTGTTTGCCATCATGTTCCACACTCTGCCCAAGTCATCATTCAAAGGCCGCATGTGGCTTCTAGAGAATATTGACATATGGAGATCAGATAACGACATTTCCAAGCCCTTGCCCTTCCCACAGCCCCAGCAAGGCAAGTCTAGAGGCCACGGCTCCCAGGAGTGTTTGCAGTGGGAGATATTTAAATGGTCAAAGTGATGTTCCCCATCATCATCACACTGAAGTTTTCAATCTTTCTGATTAGAGCAAAATTGAATCTGGCCGGGCAAACTTGAATGTGTACATCTCCTAACCATACAATCTGCAAACACTGAGCATTCTAGTCCCAATTAGTCTTCTCTGATCAGTAAGGAGAGGAGGGAGATCCTTATTGATAAGAGGGGAATGACAACTCAGAGCCTGGAGTTATCGGTGATTGATCAGCTGGGTCCCAAATAAAAGTTAGAGCCTTCCCAGGTGCCAGGAGGAGAGGCTCCCCTCCCAGACAGGAGATGGACCTGGGGGAGCGGGGTCCGTCTGCCGTGGGCGATTTGGTGCCCCCATGATTTGGGGCAGTTTCCAGACCTTTCAGGCTGACAGAATTATTTACACAAGAAGATATGTCTTGTGGGTCAAGTAACTCTTTGCCCATTGATTGCCAGGTGGGCTCCACAGCCAAGAACAGAATTCACATTAAACCTATTGGTCTCATACTCTCCCCGGGTGCCATGATGTCCATCTCCTAACATGGCCCTCCTGACATCTCTTCTCGCACTGGACACCCATTCCTGGTAGTTCAATCTGCCCCCTCAGCTTTGGTTACCATCTCCACCCCAGCTCTCCTTCTCTTGAGTTCCAAACCCAAGGATCCATCAGCCTTCTGGATATGTTCGCTCAGATGTTTGAGGTGCCTCCAGCTTCACATGGCCCAATGGAAGTGACATCTTCATTTACTGAGAGCATCAGAGCCAATGAGAATGAATGAAAACCCCACGTGGGGCACTGTTCTGTCTAAATACATGCATATCCCATTTACCTCTCTAACAATCCCAAAAGGAAGGACTAGTATCAGCCCTGGATTACAGATGTGAAGACTGTTTGCCTTTCTGTGTGTAAGATTCTTTGGAAGAATAGATAATCCTTGGGCCACAACTCTGTAGACACTGGTCTGTTGCTTCAAAGGATGTCTAAAGCCCCGGACGTTTCCTGCCGGGTCATCTCTTAGATGTTTTGCTTCTTCCTGCCTGGATCCTTGCAAGTTATTTGCTTTTAACGTTTTCCTTCGTCAACATATTAACCAGGATTTATCCAAGTGTTGGTCTTAGGCAGGATGGAGGGGGCCTTTTTGACCTGCACAGTCTGTCTTTAATTTCTGCCTTGGTGCTGACCGTACTGCTTTCTCAAGAACCACCATAATATCTACGCTCGCCCCATCTCTCTGTCGTTATCTTTTTCTTCTGCCTTCCAAGGGAACTTTTCAAGATTATCTGCCATGTCACTGATTTGATTTTCCATGAAGCTGATTCCACTGCTGATGCTTCCAGAGATGTTGTAAGGATTCCATTGCCTTTCATGCCCCTTGTAAATCTTCCTTAGCTCATCCATCTTCATGTTTCATCGAGGAATCTGTTCATCTCAGCTTCCTCTCCTATGGCTTGCTGCTCTAATTTCATAAGAGCCACGCTCTCCTTGCATTCACATGGGGTCCTTAAAAGATGCTAAAATTTTCTTCTGGATCCAGAGAAAACACTTTTTAGAAGTCTAGTCATCCTCTGAGTTTTGAACAATATTCTCATTCAATTATTCAGCAATATTTTTTCCAGAGATCCCAAGCCATTTCTTAAAGAAAAATATAAAATCATGCTGATTTATTCGCCAAATATTTACTGTGTCATCATGTCCCAGGCACTACGGAGAATGTCAGAGAAGCCATCAGTAGCTCCTGGGGACCCACTGGCCCAGAGAAACTGGAAATGTGTTTCTCCTTGGCCCAGAGGGAAGCTCTGCAGGGGAGGGACTGAGTCTTTCTTCTGGCCAAGCCCGGTGAACAGGCCCTGAAAGTGCTCATTTCTCATGGAAGGGAAGGGTCTGAATTTGCACAACCAGTTCCCAGAAGATTGATTCACCTTCTTCATGAGGAAGGCAGCTCTCTTCCTGAGCCCTCAGCCTACCTGTTGAGACAGAGACCAACCACAGAGCGGGGAGCCCAGGGCCTGCAATGGGGAGGGGAAACAGAGCAGCTGGCGCCAAAGAGAGCACATGAGAGCAGTAGCGGCTAACAGGGGAGCTCTGACAGCCCCACCCGGGCCCTGGGCCCCTAACCCGGTGCTCCCTCCACTGCACAGGGACATGGTGCTCGAGAGCTTCTCAGAATGGAATGAATAGAATGGGCAGTGGCTTGGGCAAGGCGGTCATTCTGAAAGACAGAGATTTTGTCATCAGCAAGAGCAGTAGTTCCCTTTTCTAAACAGCTGTATTGAAGATAAAAATGTTACACAAAACACTGCATTAGTTAATGCATACCATGTGCACACACCCGTGATACCACCTCCCAGAGTCTCCGGCTATCCTTTTGGTTCTTTTCTTTGTTTGTTTGTGATAGTAAGAGCATTTAACACACTATCTACCATCTTAAAATGTTAAGTGCACAACACCGGATTGTTAACTAGAGGCATTATGGTGCCCAGATGATCTCTAGAACTAATCTATTTTGCATAAGCGTAACTTTATACCAATTGATATCAATTCCCCGATACACACACACACACACACACACCCGCCCTGGCATTCCACTCTCTGCTTCTATGAGCTTAGCTGTTCTAGATATCTCATATGAGCGAGATCATGCAGTATTTGTTCTTCTGCGTCCGGCTTATTTCACTTAGTATCATGTCTTCGGGTTCATCCATTTCAAAAAATAGCAGGATTTCCCTCTTTTGTAAGGCGAAATATTATTTCGTTTTATCTATATACCGCATTTTCTACTTCCGTTCATCTGTCCCTGGACATCTGGGTTGTTGCCACATCTTGGCTATTGTGAAGAGAGGTGCAATGAACAGGCAACGCAGATAAAGAAAAGTATTTCTTAATCTCCAGGCAGGGGACGCTCCCTGGAAGCCAAGCCAGCGAAAGAAGCTCCAGATAAGACAACTATGGTTCCCGGGAGAGAGCTGGTGCTGCCCGGCCTTAGAGAAACTGGTGTGATTTCATAGAAGGAACGGGCAGAACAACATGTGGACCAAGGAAACACCTGCATGTGTGTTTCACTAAACTATGT
The DNA here is from genome assembly GCF_000327345.1 of Myotis davidii. NCBI lineage: Eukaryota > Metazoa > Chordata > Mammalia > Chiroptera > Vespertilionidae > Myotis > Myotis davidii. The sequence continues at coordinate 1,095,670 of NW_006298351.1, forward strand.
AACACTGATGAGACATAGCATTGTGAATGCGCTTAATGCCACTACATTGCACACTTTAAAAATCATTAAAATAGAAAAATTTATGCTAAAGAAACTTACGGAAGAGAAAAACCATAAACTCAGGAAAAAATAGCAGCTAAGGGTAAGTTCAGATCAAGAAAAGTGAAAACCAAATTACAAGATTATTCCCTGGCCCTGGCGTTTAGAACATGCCCTTTGAGCAGTAAGCGTTTTGAGACATATGGTCATATTATTGTCTCTACAGCTCTAATCCCATCACTTGGTTCTGCAGTGAATATTTCCATAATTGAACGTACATAACTGGTATTTTTATTGGATTTAAACATTTTTAGAACCAACCTATAGAAAAACTATGAAAAACCAGTATAGTAACAGAGAGAATGTAAATGTTATGAACCTTGACAATTATTTAACAAGAATTGGAGGGTAGGCAGGAGCCACTGAAGAAACTGTAAATATGCTGATTTTTTAAAATTTTCAGAACAGTGATCAATAGCTATAGTCCAAAAGGAATCAATAAAGAAGTACAAAGTTCATACGGTGTTAAAAGTTACAAAATCAGAACTCAGAATAATGCCATAACTATAAAATTCAGTAAGGGAAAGGAAAGATGGGAGGCAATAAAGTATATCAATTCCTCATCTTTCTTAGCAGGAGGAAACAGGGAATATCTAAAGGAAGTAAGTCAAGAAATAGAATTATAATATTCATAACTTCATTCTTTGTGTGACTCCTTTCTTAGCAGGAGGAAACAGGGAATATCTAAAGGAAGTAAGTCAAGAAATAGAATTATAATATTCATAACTTCAATTGTTGGTGGACTCTGTTTTTGGTGACATAGCCCCTCTTTCGTTGGTCACATGATACAGCCTGACCAATCAGAGCCTTCCCTGAGACTTTTGACCAGCACTTTTGGGGAAGATACTGACTGAGCCACTGTTATCAACTTGGGAGAATGTGAATCTGGGCCTTTCTGTGTCCATCTTCTTGCTCCTGGGTATGTGACTGTGTACAGACTGAAGCAAATCAGAGCTGATGGCACTAAGCCCCTTGATGTGCCTGTAGCTTGTATCGCTCTGCAGATTTCTGTTATTTTGTTCAGTGAATTCTCCTTTTGCTTTAAAATAAATAAAATAAAATATGGAACATGTCTATCCCAGGGGGTTGTCGAGATGGCAAAATGGTGAATGAAAGCTAATTTATAAGCCATTCCAAGCTTGACTTTTTATGATGACCAATTGAGTCCCTGAGTTAGTCTCAAATTCATTCTGTTCTCTGACCACAAACTGTACCCCTAATTCCACCCAACCACCCCACAAATGGGGTGAGGGTGAGACAGTGTGAGCGAGTCACAGCAGCCCTTCCAACTCCCCTAGCCATCAGAGGCCACATAACTGCAATTGTCACCATTTTCTCCTCCCGCTTCTCCACCCCTTCCTACAAGGTCCCTCGCCCTCTGACCAGTTCTTCTTTCCCCTGTTTTGCTTATAGAAATGCCATCCTCACGAAGGACAAAGGGGCTGTTTTTTGGGGGTAGACACGATTCAGGTGGCCTGTACCTCTGGAGATACGAGGACTTGTAACGGCTTCACACGAAGGTAGTGTCACTTACAAATTATGTGGTGTTGGGTTCCTTTCGTAAACTTTTATGTGCTTTTTTTCTTTCTCCAAAAGTAATATTGTTTCTTGTAATTTTTTATTGTAAGTCATATAAGTGATATTGTTTATTGCAGAAAACACAGAAAGATAAAGAAGGAAATAAAAGTCACCCCGAAGCCCACAATCCAGATTTAAAAGTTCTATTAACATTTTGATGGACTTTTCTCTGCTCTTCACTAACACCCTAGAAATCACACTGCACCTTGCATGCTGCTTTTCCTGGTCAACATTATATTGTCAGCATATCCCCATGTCATTAAAAATTCTTTTTAAAAATGTTTTTACCAGCATAATACTCCAGGATACCAAACTCTCCTGTCATTGACTATTTTAGAGACTTCTAGTTCTCACTACTAATCACTCAGCCTAAATTTTTTTGTCTGTTCAGTAAGAGGCTTTCACCATTTGTGTGCATTGTCGTAACGAATGGGGTGAGCCTGAGAAGTGTCCCTGCCATCCACACACAGGACGGCCCCCTGCCCCAGAGGCAGCCTTACTTGGCAAATTTTCTGTAAGTTTAAGATTGTTTCAAACTGGAGACATTTATTTTAGAAAGAAGTGATGTGCCTGATGGGCATGAGGGGAGTTCTGGACAGCACTCAGGCTGCAAGAAGCAAGCATATCAATGGGACTTCAGACATTGTGGTCTCTCTCAGGATCGAGCCATTCCTGCCTCGGACCCTGTAGTGACTCATTGCCCCAGGATCCAGTCTGCTCTCCTGGGCCTGGTATTCAAGGGCACCTCCCCAGCCCACTGTCCACCCTGCATCCTGCTCTCCCTTTAGTGCCGACCTCCAGACGGGGCACTTTCCAGCAGATCCGGGGGCCACAGAGTTTCTGCCCCTCTCAGCTTTGTTCTCTGCCTGGAACTCCCCACTGCCCTTCTCTCCTGGGAAGCCCCAATGATCCTCCAAGACTCACTTCAGGAGCCCCCTCCCCAAGTCCCCCCAGCTCCTTCTCCTTCCCCAACCACAGCACCTGGCACCTTGTAGGAGAGTCTGTCTCCTCCATCTGACTGGGAGCCCTGTGAGGGCACAGGCTCCATCGCATTCTCTGTGGGCACTCAGCACCTAACCCCTGGTGGGGCCCAGGGCACTGTGGGTGCTCATGTGCCTGGAAGGGTGACTGTGGGAGCCTCCCAGCCCCACCCACGGGTCCCCAGAAGTGGCCTCCCTATGATGCGCCCCAGGGAGTTCCAGGTATGCTAAGGAGCCATTTGCACGGCGGCCGTTCATGAACCCTGAGCAGAGGATTAATTACTGTCTGTCGAAAGGAGACTTCTCCTGTCCTTTCAGATGCATCTCCTTTTTATTCTTAGTTAATTTTTAAAATTACGACGTCAGTGCAAAGTCTGATTTATTTCACTTTTAGCATTATTCCTCTGATACGCGATTTCACTGTATGCCAGGCGCCCTCCTCAGCGCCAATTTGTCACATCGACTCCCATTTGAGGGACCGGTCAGATGAGCTGCTCGCCTTCCTGGGCCTCAGCCTCCCCGCTGGGGATGGGAATCCCAGTGACCCCCTCTGGATGCCCCCCTTCCCCCCACCCCAGGCCTCACTGTCTGCGGTCCCATGAGCTTATCCCTCCCTATGGCCTCAGTTTCACACGTCGGGGTCCCTGGGCCGGGCCTCCTGCCCACCTGCAGGTTCACCTGACAGCAGCCCCGTGGAAGGCCTGTGCCACCCCGGAACAGTGACTCACCAGTCCTGTTACCCCAGGCAACCAATGGTCACGCTGAGCAGCTGAGCTGGAATCGGCTCACGTCGGTCCCCTGCGACGCGGTAGCTTCTTAAGGTCCATATGTCGGTGCAGGGCCTGGCACAGGGAGCAGCATCCCTCCAGGGGTGGTCATCGAGGACCAGGCACCATCTTAGACGAGCAGAACACATGGGGGCCCTGCCTGCATGAATTTACAGTCTAGGAAGGAAAAACAGACAAAATGGACAGTAAGGAGGACACATATGAAAAGTATCCAACATCCAGCCCGCTGAGTGGAATCAGAGCCCAGGGGGCAGGCTGTCCCTTTAAATGTGATCAGTGTAGGCCTCACCGAGAAGCGGCTTCTGAACAAAGTCTCCGAGGAAGGGCTGGGGGAGCCCAGGGAGGCCTGGAGGAAGGCATTCAGGCAGAGCAAGCACCCAGGCTCTGAGGGGAGCACTCTGGGCCACTCAGGCTTGTTCAACGGGGCAAGGTGGCCGGGCTGGCGGGACAGGGGCACGGGCAGGTGACCCCATGGGAGGCTGGGTTAGGAGGCCTGAGAAGTGCCTGTGGAACTCATTGAATCATGATTTGAGCAGGTCCTGAGAGTCTAGGTGGCAAGAACTACATAAATCATTGGAAAGGGGGAACCAAAATGACGTGTTACAGGCCTGTGGTGACAGGGGATAACTGGGTGAGGGAACCCAGGGACCAGGCCCACATGGGCTGGCCACGCGGGGAGCATGGGTACAGCCCCGAGGCTGTGTGTGCTTCCTGGGGCTGCAGTAACAACATCCCATAAACTGGGGGCTTTAAACCACGGAAGTGGATTCTCTCACCTTTCTGGAGGCTAGACGTCCAAATTCAAGGTGCCGTGAGGCCGAGATGTGCCTGGGACTCTGGGTTGAGTCCCTCCTCACCTCTCCTAGCTCCTAGTGGTGGCCAGCAACCTCCGCCCTCCTCAGCCTGCAGCTGCCTTGCTCTGGCCCCGCTGTCTGTGGTCACGTGGCCATCTCTCCCAGTCCACCTGCAGTTCTCCCCAGGCCTCTCTCTTTCTATATCAGTGGTTCTCAACCTTGGCTGCACATTAGAATCACCTGGGAATCTTTTTTTTAAATGCTGATCTCTGGGCCTCATCCTCCGGAACTTCTGTTTCTTTGTTACTAATGTTGTGGCCCCACCCCATAACAAAGAAACAGAATTTCCGGAGGATGAGGCCCAAAAATAAGGATTTTAAAAAGATTCCCAGGTGATTCTAATGTGCAGCCAAGGTTGAGAACCACTGTTCTATATGGATGCCAATTACAGCGGGTTAAGGGCCCACCCTATCCTGGATGACCTCATCTTAACTAGTTACACCTGCAATGACTCTATTTTTGAGATGCGAGGTATGATGGCTGCAATGTATCTTTTTTTGCAGATGGGAACACAGTTCAATCCACACGAGAGGCCTGACCTCCCGGAGACCGGACCACCCGCTGTGGGACCCTGGGTGTGCCCCAGGCCTGGCCTCCATAAAGCCAGGGGGTTGGCGGGTCATTCCCGGGCGGCCCTGGCGTGTCTCCAAGTCCTTCGAAGCCTCTCCAATCTCCAGCACAGGAGCATGGAGACAGGAGCTCAGCTGATTCCAAACTGTGTCTTCACCATGAAACAAATATTTTGAAAAGCCTTTTGATGTCACTTGAACAGAGTGAGGAAAACACTGTTCAACCCCCTGCATTTTTTAAATTTCATCCCCTTTGCTATTTTTTCCTCTCCTTGAAAGCTTGTGTTTGCTTTCATGTTACACGTTATTTATTTAGTTGCTTGTCAATTAGTGTCTATTCTCCAAGAAACAAGCACATTAGCAGCTGCAGAGATTGGAATTAAAATCTGCAGCCCAGTGGGTGTTACCGAAGGCTTGCCTCCCCGGCTGAGAAAACAGCACCTCCTTGTCATTTCAAAGGCTGACCTTCCTCTCCCTTCCTCCTGATCCTGGCTCCTGACTTCATTCTCGGGGACTCCCCCAGGGTCACGCTGCACGGGGCAAGATGTAAGATGAGGCTTTTCCAAATGCATAGAGGAGACGCAGGTCCTGCTAACAGCAGCCTTTGATGACTGTTCGTGTAAAACAGGAGGGCTGGTTTGAATAGCACGCTTGAAATTGCCAGTCCGGGGGTCTGGGGGCTCTGACGCAGCCAGTCCAACCCGCCACAGCTCCATCCTGCGGCTCAGAGATATTTAACGAGGTGACACCAATTGGTGGAAACAAAGGATCCGGCTCCAGTCCCGGTGCCTCAATCTACTGGGAATGCGACCCTGAGCAAGTGAGTTAACCTCACCGATGCATTTCCTGGTCTGCAAAGTGGGAGAATTAAAACCCCTGCATAGGCAAGTTGTGAAGCTGAGATTGTGGGTGTAGAACTTGGCAAGGTGAGCTTCAGCGTCTGACTCTTAACATAAACACAGTCCCTGCCTGTGGGCTCGCTGCTGGGATCCTGGGGCCTGAGCGTGGCCCTCCCAGGGGTCCCCCTTCAGTGAGAAGCAAGGACAAGAGCCTGCTGGAGTCCTGGCTCCCACCGACCCGCTGTGTGGCCTCGGGCAGTTCTCCTTCCTCTCTGACAGTTTCTTTGAGCACAAAATACAAGGAGTGAAGCTTAATTCACAGGAAGTTGCTGGGAGATTTAGCAGTGAGAGAATCTACTCAAAACATGGTGAAACGGAGGCTCGGGCAACAAGGGTAATGAAGATAATGACATTCTGAGGCCAAGACAGATTTTGTTACCTAACACAAGCAGGCAGGACACCGGGGGGCTCCCTCTTTTCTCAGCATTCACCCTGGGCGGTCACCTCCTGGCAGGGTGGGAAACCACAGGGTTGGACTGGGGGCAGGAGGCAGCCATTCCTCACCTGGATGTGCCCGGCCTCCTGGCACGGGAACCAGAGTGATGCTGCACAAGCCCAGGTCAGAGCACACCTGCTCCAGACCCTCGGGGCTCCGCCGGCTCACAAAGTCACACCAACCCTTCCAGGGCCCACCAGGCCCGCACAGGCCCTGTGGTCATCCATGCTCATCTCCCAACGCTCACCCCCAAGCACCCCGACCTGCTCTCTGCTCCTTGGGCACCTGGGCTCCCTCCTGCCTCCCGGTACTTACTGATCCAGCAGCTGTCCCCTCAGCCTGGGACACTCCTGCCACCTTCCCCTGCACTGCTCTCCTGTCCTGTTGGCTGTACCATGTTCACCCGCCAACAGAGGGGGTTGTTGCTCCTCTACTATGTCTTCTCAGGGCTGAAATGTAAGCAGAGTCTGTTTTGTTCACTGCTGTGTCCCCAGGGCCCAGAACAGTGCCCAGCACGTGTTGGCTCTCAGCATGTGTGGGTGCAGGCGATGAGGCTGAGTGGCAGGCCTGCGAGGTGGCAGGCCTGCGAGGTGCAGACCGGAGGAAGCTGTTCTTAGCTCCGCTGTGCAGCAGGTCCCCAGGGGGCTCCTAAGCCTGGCACAGACCCCCGCCCCCGCCTGCAGAGAGGGCCTCCCACCTCGATGAACAACACTCCCGGAGACCACGGCAGCCAGGGTGGGGAAGGGAAAATTCCACGTGACCGAGGGCACAACTTGGGGTCTGATCTTGGGCAAGCACTTTCTCATCTGGATGATGAAGAACTTGGGCCACTGGTTTTCAATGGGGGCGGGTTGTCCCTTAGAGCCCCAGTGTCTGGGTCCGCTCGGCGTGGGGATGGAGGGGCCGCCTGTCAGCTCCGCGCAGAGCTGGCCCTCTGGTCTGTGTATGTGGTTGCATGTGAGATTCTTTGTGAGGAAAGGGTTCCAATTCCCAAAAGTGTTTGGGGACCACAGGCAAACGGTGGCTGGGACTGGGAAGAGACCAGTGGTGCCAGTTCTGGACCTTGGGCAGATGCATCATCCCTCAAGGCTTCCCTTTCCCCATCTGTGATATGTGGGGTTGGACCGAATGACCCCAAAATGCTCCCCAACCCTGAAGCTCGGTACTCTGGTCTCACGCCGGTAGACACATGAAGGGGAAGCGTGGGAACTGGATGAAGACAGGGAGACGGTGTCTGCAGACGGACAATTATCATCACACAATATAACACTCTAATGGCAGAATCTTTTATATGAGAATAGACATTATGGAGCACAGTTCCATCAAATGAATATAATAGACTTGTTTTATATTACAATGCACACTATAATTACACATTTCAATAATTCTTTCAATGCATTACACAGAGGCGTTCTGAAGAAATGGAGTCCTGTGACCATCTATAACAACTCGCCTAAGGGAGGATGCCGCGGGTGCCAGAGGCCTCCCAGCCTGCAGGGAGAGCCATGGCCTCCTCCTGCCCACGGTCACATGGCTTCTGACCCTGGCCTCTGAGGGTCACGACGGTACTTTGTTCAAGTACCTGCCCATCTCCACCTGCACTTTGCAGCCACACCTCCGGGACGGGGAGCTCACTACCTCCCTGGCTATTTGATGGGCCTTGTCATTAAGAAATTACTCCAGGCAGGTCTCCTACCTGGAGCTAGTGCGCAGACCGCGTCGGAGCCGAGCCCAGCTGCTCAGGATGATCAGCGACGTGCAGTTCGCCATCTCCGCCAACATGCTGGGCGCGTCACTCTTCCCGCTTGTCGTTCTCAATCACCATGTGGCTGTCAACAATCCCAGGAAGTAGGAATGAAAGTGGCGGTTTCTTCGCCCCAGGGTCCCAGGACATAGTGTGAGGGGCCTCCCACTTCACTGCATCCCTTCTACCCTCACAGCATACAGAGCAATTGCACCTGGATTTTCCCAAACAACTTTTATTTCTTCAGTCTTCCTTAACCTATGGAACAAGAAGCTGCCACAGAGGGGGGCCCAGTACAGGGGCTGCTTTCTTCTCTACTCCACCCCCCCACCCCCACCCCCCGATATAAGAATATAGATTTTTTTTTAAAGAAATTACTGGGCATTACCCCAAGGCCATGGCATCCATCTCTAAATTCATATGCTCAGCTCTACAGTGACTATGTTAGGCATTGCTGTGTATTTCTATTGCTGCTATAACAAGCCCCAAACTTGGTGGATTAAAGCAGCACAATGTATCCTCTTACGGCTCTAGAGGTCGGAGGTCTGACATGGGTCTCCCAGAACTCAGTGTTGGCAGGACTGAGCTCTTTCTGGAGTTTCCAGGGGAGAATCTGCCTGCTCACCCTTTCCATCTCCCCGGGTCCCCTGCATCCCGTGACTCGTGGCCCCTTCCTCCAGCGTCAAAGCCAGCCCCTCTGCCCCTCTTCCTGCTGCCACGTCTGCCTCTGTCAGCAGCTGGAAAAGATCCTCCTCCTTTAAGGACTCGTGTGATTAGAGTGAGCCCGCCCGCAGCATCTCAACCCAGTCCGTAACATGAAGGACACTTGTAAACTTCCCTTTGCCATGTTAGGTAAACATTCACGATTCCAGAGACTAGAGAACGGACATATCTTGGGGACACTGCTCCACCTGCCACGGGCATTATTTTATTGCAACACCAAGCAGACTGAATTTATTCCTCCTCACCTATTGAAAGGGCAGAACAGCAGGATTAAATGTGACATAGGTATAGTGCCTGCCATATATATGTTTCATAAATGGAAAACCAATTTGATGACCAGGGTGACAGTATCAGTGAAATAATCCACTTTGCCAATATCCATCCTGTTGCCTGGTACAGGATAGGATCACAGACTCTCAGTGCAGGATGGTGAGTCACAGACAGAGCACGACTCCTCACCGCTCATTTGGGCTCTATACCTCTATGGATGCAGCTGAGGTAGTATTAGCATTTGAGGTCCCTTCTTCTTTGGTCTCAGCAAACTTGCCTGCTTGTAGTCAATTAAAACCCTAAGTCTGTCTCTAGTTACAAGGGGGCAAAGAGACTGTGACCATTTTATAGTGGGAGAAAGTGAGGCTGAAAGGATGGAGGCCCTGGGGTGCTTCCGGAGATGAGATCAAGGATGAGTGGAGTGAGTCAAGTTGGGGGTGTGGGAGACGAGTATTTCAGAGCAGGGGACACGTGTGCTAACCTGGAGTTGCAGAATAGGAGGTGGATTTCGGGAACTATACGGAGTGTGGCAAGACTCATGGGTAGGGGTGGGGTATCACAGTGATGAGCCCAGAGAGATGGGAGAAAAGCCAGGTCAGGCAGGGAGGACCACACGCTGTTCTGTTTGGAGGAAGGAGCATTAATACAAACAAAGGATCTTTTTAACCCCGAAAACCTGTAATTAAGCTCCCATGTTAATGCCTGACATGGTTACGTATTTGTGTGGGAAGGTGGTTGGTAACCACTGAAACTTTAACTTCGTCATCAAGCAGGTAAGCGGCTCACCATGCCCAGTGCTGCCCTCTGGGGCCAGGCGGGGGCATGGTTTCCCCAAGGAAGAGGATGGGGTCAAATCCACAGAGCTGAAAGGGTCCTGGGAGACAGAGACCTGCGAGGAGTCAGCGGGAGGCAGTTCCAGCTGTTTGTCTCTTATGGACGATGGAGAGGCTGATGCCTCGAGAGTGGCAGAGACTGGCCAAGCCAGGGACAGGCCCGGGCTTTGGATCTGGTGGCGGAGAGCTTGGGCAGGCTGCCGGTAGAAGCGGCACTGGGGTGCAGACTGCGTCCCAGCCCTGAGCTCGCTCGGCACTCACCATCTCCAACTGTGCTCGCCGATGCACTGGGATGGGCCTGGGCTCTGCAGCTGCCAACAGCTTCTGCTTGAATCAGGCTCCACGCCCCACTGGCCCGATCTTGGGCAGTTTACTCTGCACCCCAGTCTCCCATCTGAAAAGAGCATCTCCCCCACAGGGCTGTCAGGTGATTGCACGTGATGGTACAGGCTGCTGGCTCAGAAACAAGTCTTCCCTATTGGAGTTACTACCTGTGCTCCCCTTCTCCCCCCACCCCTCCCCAGTGTGATTTCTTCCAGGAGGAGGTGAGAGCAGCTCAAGGATGTTTGGTGAGTAAATGTATTTGCTTCTCTGAGGCTGACACCAGGGCTGGAGTGGTGAGCAAATCGCACCGGGTGTGTGGCCTCACAGACCTGCCCGCTAGTGATGGGAAGAGGCATAACCCAAGAAAGTCACACGGTGGCCACGTGCCGGTGAGGACATCACTGTACCACAGGGGCTCCTAATTCAGAAGACTTCTCCAAGGCAAAAACAGGAGCCAACTAACAAGAGAAGCAAGGGATGCCGGGGAAGTGGATGGGAAGATGCAAGGCAGAGAAGCATGTGCAAAGGCCCTGTGGCCAGGAGGAAAGCCCTGAGGCTGGAGAGGGCAGGCCACTGGAGGAAACGAAGGGATGGGCACAACTCAGCACACAACCTGTATGTCAGTCTAAGTGCAATGGGAAGCAGTCAGCATTTAAACCAAAGAGATTACATGATCAGCTTTGCATTTTAAAGAATCACTCTAGCTGTGGTTTGGGGATGCTGGAGTGGGTAGGGGTGGAAGTGGGGAGGCCAACTAGGAAGCCATTATAGCTAGTGGTTCAGGTGAGAGACGTGGGCCAGGGTGGGGGATGAAGATAAATGAAGCAATGGCCTTGGGAGACAAAGTGGATAGAACAGCCGCTACTGTGGCCGGGACAGAGAGGGTGAGGGAGAAAGAGGTGTCAGGGATGACTTCAGTGTAAGCTGCTGGCTGGAGGCAGAACCTTCACGGAGATAAATGAACAAGCAAACCTCAGGGATTTGGCCAATGTTTGGGGTCAGAGTTAGCCATCTTTTTCTTTCCACATCATAATCTTGCAGAGGAAATGAGACTGGCTTCTACTAGGAGCCCCGGCGAGATCCCACGTCTCTGGACTCGCCGAGGCCCACCCCACCTCACACCCGCAGAGGGAGTTGGGAAGGCCCCAGCTGTGGCAAGAGGCAAACACATCTGGCCCCAAAGGCAGAGTCCTGAGCTTCTCAGGAGACTGGATGAGTAATTCTGATAATTGAATTTTTGAGTTAGACTTCAAAAATGGCCAATATTGAAGAGGCAATTTGGCAGGATCAGGAGCCCCCAGGCAGATTTCTCTGCCTCCGCGATGCTGAGAACTTATTAACAAGATCACTCTTCCTCCTTTCACAGCCCCCTTTACAAGCGGTTCTCAGGGCTGCGGGGCCGAGGAATTCAATTGTGGGTCTCTGGGCCCCTGCTCTGGTCACCCAGAGACATTTTGTTGAAAAGGGTAGTGAGGAGACTTTGGTTTGTAATATAGGGGAGGGCTGCTGTTTGGGGAATAGAGAGCATTCGGGGAGACGGAATAACCCAGAGGACAGGACAACATAGAAAACAGGTCATGACAGACTCGGTTCAAATCCTGGCTGCAGCACTTACTCCGGCAGGGTGGGACTTTTTTACTGCCCAGGGCCATTTGGATATTTATAGCATCATTCACAGGCCATACAAATTATCAGCTTAAAAATTAGCCTGCTCTATTTGGTCAAACATTTAATTATCTCACCCTTAATGCCTTGGCAGGGCCAGACCAAATGATTTCTGGGCCTTTCTAGGGCCCACGGGCCGGACATTCCCCACCCCTGGCTTATAACAACAATATAACCAAAAATGTACTAGGTCCCAGGGATGCAAAGGTGAGTGAGACAGAACCTACTCTCACAGAAAGGTTACCTCTACATGATAATTATAACCC